>NC_056745.1:541372767-541536668 GCF_019279795.1 Protopterus annectens | reverse complement strand
CCACTCCAAACCTTTCCGCAGCTCATTCAACTACGAACACTAACACACAAAGCAGTTCTATTCATCTAGGCCCCAAAAGAGTAAGTATCCTCAGGGGCACATGAAAAAGGACACAACTCACACAGCATCACCGGTTGGGGCAAACACTGATAATTGGTATGTTTCTGCAGCTTCAACATTCCCGTTTAAATGTCACAGGATCAGTTATAAACGGCATCCACGACTGAATTCAGACACTAGTAAATGGCTCTACCATGCAAGTAATTCAAATACATTAAGAAAGAAGGAATTGCTGGATTGCTAGGTTATCTGTTAAGAGTACACTAGGTCTTCTTTAATCCCTTCATGCTCGACTTTCACACTGTGTACCTGTGTTTGGTGACGCCTGTTGCCCCATTAACAGAAAAGTACCAGAAATTGTTGTCACAGTTGTCCGACCACAATGCTTTAGTGAAGTTCTTAAATTCTAACCAAAATGGTATTACAATTTTACATTCTACGAACATTGTCTCTCCAATTTGCATTTAGAGCTTTATAACATCTCCAACATTTAAATTTATCGTACACGCAGTGGCAGTATCATAGCCAATGTGGTTTATCCAAGGCATGATTATTGCTAATTGAAAACATCATGTTCTGAGCAGAAAAAGGTAATTAAATAAGTTGTTTAAAAACTGCTCACGATCACGCATGACAAGTCACAAATTAAGTTAGAGCTGTTATGCCGTTTTTGAAGTAAATAAGCTTAGTTATTGTAATAAATGTAGTTTGTCTCCTTTTGTATCTAATTGATAGAACAAAAGCATTGCCAGGTTCCCCAACTTAAACCCAGTAGAAGACATGTCAATAAAATACCTCATCGCTATTAGTTAAAATATGACATTTAAAGGAACAATTAAATGTAGCTGTTGCATATAGCACAAGCTATCTAAAACTTCACATTCTATTAATCAACAGACTTTCTATTAATTTGTTTTAAGATGTATAACATTCATATTTAAAAGGCACTTAAATTAAAAATAAGAAAATGCATTAATGAATAGAGGTAAACCAGATATCTACTATAACATATCTCACTATTATTTTTAAAACTTTACCCTCTGTGTTAGAAAAATAAAAAACACTTGGATAACAAATTTGCTAGTAACAGAAAATTAGTATTTTAATAGAAGAAAAAAGGCTTTACCTTATTTATACTTGAACTTTTAAACATGACAAAATTATATACATAAGGGAAAACCATTTGTATAGAACAACAAACTTGACCATACCATCACTTAGAATTTACTGTTTTTATCTTTAGATGTTCAAGCATTTCTTGTTGTCTTTCTCTTTAAACTAGTAAGAGACTGGTCCATATCTTCAGTTTTGTGTAATAATTTCATCATTTTAGAACTCCAAGTCCTCTTCAAGTGTGTGAAGTTTTTTGGTCATCAGGTAGAAAAATCTTAATTCTGGCTGGAAGGACTGAGATTTAAAGTTCAGTTTCTTTAAACTTTTTATGAATGGGACACATGCTTTCCTTTTGCTCATAACAGAAGAAGTATAATCATTATCAAACCTGACAGTATTTTCTTTTATTTTTATTGAATAGTTTGCCCAAGCAGACTTCTGCACCAGATCTTTATCTTGCCTGGAGAAGAATTTAACAATTGACTTGGAAGCAGGAGGGTTGTTTTTCAGTGAAAACGTCGAAACAGATCTGTGAGCTCTCCCTCAGTACCAAAAGAGAGAGCTTCAGGCAGGTTTAGAACTTTAGGTAACCAGTTATTTAAAAATTGTATCATATTATCACCTTCCTCTTTTTCTGGGATTCTATATATCTTGATGTTTCTTCTAGGTCAGGAAATTGCTCTTTGGGCAGGAGGAGGCAATGGTCTGCCTTCTTGGAGCAGTTGTAGATCATAGGAGGTTAGTAGGCTATTGGCCATAGGGCCTTTACAAGCCTAGCCATGTTAAACCCATGTTCCCTTATAGACCAAGATATATCGTCTATGTTTGCAATGCGAATCTAAGGTCAGCCATGGCTGTCCATGTCCATGAGGGATTTAGGTGACCCCCACATGGTAAATTTGCATTTTCCCATCCAGTTGCCCAAGTTACGCTTAAATAAGGTCATTGAGGAGCTCTGTTTTATGTGAATTGGGAATTTGCTCCAGTGGAGTGGCAACCTCTGGAAGATTTATCTGTCTCTCCAGCATGTTCTTTTAATGTCACAGGCAAGGTTAAGGTCCCTAGAGCAAGTGCTTGTTGTCCCGTTTGATTTGTGGATGTGCAGCATTTCCATTAAGGCAGGGTTTGAGACTGCTCTGCAGGGCGGCACAAGTCACTTCTAAGTAGTCTATATAAGACAGAGTACAGTGACAGGGCCTTCAGTTTGTCCATGTAAGTCATGTGTTATAGGCCCTGAATTTTCTTTGCAAGAAATGTCTGAGGTCTCTCCAGCCGCTGCAGGTGTGTCTGGTAAGGTACATACAGAAGAGAGCATTGTGTTCTATTATTGGTCTGATGAGGGCTGAGTACAGGGGAGTTGTAACCTCAGCTTTAGGTGCTATTCCTTTACTTAGGTGATGTGCAACTTAGAAGGCCGTCCTAACCACTGTGGACACCTGGTAGTCAAAGTTAAAGTTGCTGTACACATGCTTTCCCAAATCTCTCACCACTAGGTTTGAACTTAGTTTGCAGAGACGACTTTGCTGAAGGGGATGATGATGCATTTTTTTATGTTGAGTTTAAGTCTGTTATCTGTGTGAGCCCATTTTGTAGAATGTTGACATCTTTGGGTACTTCTATAATAGCACCTAGATTACAGTCATCAGCAAACTTGGTAAGCCACAGGCCATCTATTTTCACCTGAATTTCTGAGAAGTAGATGCCAAACAGTAGGGGTCCCAGAAAGAACTTTGTGGCACACCACTGGTAACAGGTCTGCTGGTAGAGGTGGAGTCTTCAACTTTGTATAAATTCTGTTGGTGAGCCATTTGGCTTACCCATCTAATGACATCTGGTTTAATCTCCAGCTGCGTGAGTTTCTCAATGATGTCTGAGTTGGGGGATTGTGTCAAAGGCCTTGACCAACTCGAGATATACAGCATGTTCTGTTTTTCCTTCATCTAGGACTTTGGTAACACACTCAGAGAAGTCCACCAGGATTAATAGGATTGATCTACCCTTGACAAAGCCAAACTGGGTTGAGTCAAGAGTTTAAAGATCTCCTATATCCTTGTTGATGCGATTCATGATGATTTTCTCCATGGCCTTACAGATGAGTGTGGTTAGGTTTATGGGCCTGTAGTTCCCAGGGTCAGTTGAGGGACCCCCTTTGGTGCAAGGAGATTACTGTTGCTGTTTTCCACTCTTTTGTGACAAAGCCAGTGCATAGACTGTGGTTAGAGAGTGCACAGTGGTTCCATTAACTTCTGGTTTACACCATTTAGTAAGCAGCCTGGGATGTTATCCGGTCCCTTTGAGGCTGTGTTTTTGGCCTTGGAGATTGCTGTTATGACCTGCTCTGTGGTGATATTGGGTAGAGTACTGGTGGCAGGTATGCTTTGGGCTGTGGTTGGTGAGGACAGGGGGAGTAAAGTTTTCACCAAACCTGTCTGCTAGCAAGTGGTACTGTCCAATACTAATTCAACACAGAGCTGGGACTTCCTTTTTAAGATTCGGACATAGCTATAGAATGCCTTGTGATTATCCTTAGCTAGGGATACTAATTTAATTTCATAATTAGCTTTAGAGGACTTTACAAGATGTCTAATTTACTTATTCAAGCTGTGGAGGGTGGTGGTTTGCTGAGACCGTTTCCTCTTATTCTTAGACAGCAGTTTATTTCTCTTGTTGTATAACCCATTTATGCTAGATGTCCACTAGGGTGGCTTGTTTTTTCATGAGGACCTTGTTTTGATCTGTTCAGGTACAGCTAATCCTATACATTTGTATAGGTGTTTATACAGGAGTTTGTGAACACCTCAGTATAGGAGTCATTGCTGGCAGTGGTGGCAGGGTTTTTGAAAGTATTTATACCATCACTTAGGAGGCAATAGTTTGCTTTGGAGAAATTTTTAAAACGTTTTGCTTCGGGGGGGGGGGGTCATCAGTTACGGTCATTACTTGGAATAAGACTGATTTATGATTTGACTTTACCAGGGAGGGTCCCACACATGGGGTTCTGCAGCAATCCCCCATGTTGGTGAGTACTAGGTCAGGGACATTAGAGCCCCTTTTAGGGGTGCTGACTATCTGTTCTAGAGCACTTGTGTTAAGTGCAAGAACCCTAGGGAGAGCTCGTTTTTGCTTTTATGTATGTATATATATATATATATCTCCCATTCTATGGAGAGAGTTACTCACCGAAGACCAGGGTGTTTGGCTGTATTGTGCGTGACTCAGGGCCAGGTAGGCAATGCGGGTTTCATGGCTCATAGTGGGGGTCCCTGTAGCTAATAATGAAGTGGAAGGGGGGGGGTTTCCTACAGTTGTTTGGACTTGGAGTAACTCTAGTGAGTTGTACTGTTTAACCAGTCTTCATGTATTTGTCTTTAATGAAGATGGATACACCCTCCTCCTTTGTTTCTTTTACGTTCATTTTGTGGTCTGAACGTGTGGAAGACATTGTAGCCTTGCATGGCCAGGGTACTGTTTGTGGCCTTGAGCCATACATCAGTTACTGCACAGACATCGACATCTTCCAAAGTGCTTCCAGTGAGTGCAGTTTCTGATTTAGACCACTAACATTAAGCAGCATAACCTTTAAATTGTCTCTCTACGATATTTTTACATCTGGAATTTTGTTCTTATGACATTGCCTAAAGAAGGCACTATGGGAGAGGCAAGTACCTTTGCCAGTAACTGAAATCCAAAAGGTGACAAGTGAAGACCATGTCTGGCAAAGCAGCATAGTCTGTCGACCATATCATCCCAGGCTGACAAATACTGGATCCCCCTGGATTGACACCAGAAGCTAAGCCAATTGTTGAATTTAATCATTTTTTGTTTGTACTGAGGCATCATCGTGGGTGAAGGTAGAATGCTGCCTAAGGCTAGGGGCATACCTGCCTGGGACATGGTCTTAAAGCTCAGTACTTTCTGTCTGCATATAATCCAGTGAGGTAAGTCTCAAGTCATTCACTCCAACATGGACTATGACCATGTCATAACAGTGCTTGTTGAGAGACTAGAGTGCGTGCATAATCTGGCAGATCCTGGCACCTGACCGTGACCTTCTTTTTATCCAGCCTTGTGAGGGAGCCATCTATGTGTCTCACTGTGGAGACGCCTATGACCAAGACATTTGTATTAGAGGTGTGTTGCCTTAGGGGCTTATTGGGTGAGACACTGATACATTTGTTTTTATGTTTAGTGGATTCCATAGGAAATGTATTGTGTGCAGAAGGTTTGCACTTATGAGGTCTCTGCTCTTTTGGTAAACGTCTAGCAAGTACCTCTGAGTGTGTGGGTTTGTGCTGTGCATTTGGTTTGTGGGAGAGGTGAAGTGTGCGTGTGTGCAGACAACCTGTTTAATAAGTGCTTTGTTATGTGAGAGAGAGCATTGATTCCAGATTCATAGTATAGATACATCTCTCACATATTGTATTTCTATGTTTTAGGAGTAATAGGTTGTCAGTAAATATGGGGCAGTTTTGTTACATTGCCTCGGGATGTCTGTGTCAATCAGGCTGGCTGGAGAAACGGTGGGAAACTGATCTGTCCATTATGTCTGGTGTAATTAGTAGGAGGGGTGAAAAAGATGGACCAGGTACTGCTATAGGACTTAAGTCTGTTAATCTATGGGGAGATTAAGGAGTAGAGACCCGAGTCGACGCCTCAAAATACACAGCTGAGTTGCTGTCTGGGCAGCAGTGCGCAACTACATTAAGCAGGGAAGCTTAGGAGGGTTCCTCTAGCAGTAATCAAGGGATGATTTATTTCTAAAAACTTGCATCTCTACATGGCAGCCCCAAACCCCACTGTGAGGTGCACAGCTATGTACAAACATGGTGCTTAAATACAAATGGAATTAAACAGTTTAAACTCCAACTCTCCAATGGGAGAGCCCAAAAACTGAGCCCTTTCCAGCAATCTCCATCTTGTATTGGTCTTGGGCTGCACATGTCTGCCAGAAGGATGCAAGAGAGCCTTTCCTAATGTAGGATGGGTGGTTTTAGTGCTCCGTAAATGCCAAACAGTCTAGGTTCAGCATATCTGAATCTAGCCTATTCTTTGAGATGCAGTAGAACAAATGTTTTACAAGTAAGAATTCCTGGAATGTCAATAGTCATTGGAAATAAGTTCACTAACCCTGAAAAATGTTCACAACAGGCAAAAACTTTGCAAAACTTAGAAATATTTTGGCAGACTCACCAGCTTTTGCACTATTAGAGGAGGTGAGCAAATGTCACAATATTTTTAAAGTAACCTAAGAACAGTACATTAACTAACAGATGGAGTTTCTTTAACAAGTGCAGTTTGAAAAACAGTGATAAATTTAACCAAGTAAATAAATGCAACACAGAAGTGTTAAATATCACTGAAACAGAGCAAGCACAAAAAATATATTTATATCTCCTTTTTAGGCCAGGTGATTTTAGAAGCAATCCAAGTCTTGTAGCCACGGGTGTCCAAGCAAGGCACAAGGAAGCTCTAAATAAACAAGCTTTGTCTTTTTTGTCTTCCTTCTCCCCAGAGCGGTCTGCCTTCGAGGTAGCGAAGAGAATGTTTTTCTGCTCCAAGAGGATGAACAGATCCAACCCCATCAGATCTCCCACCTTGTTCCCAGATGTTTCTACCCTTAGAGCCATGTCATTCTACACCACAGAAGCAGCCAGCCCAAAGTCTACAGACTACCCAGCAGGGTGTTCTCTTCAGACACTTTACTGGAACATCCCCCCCAAGGAAGTCCCTAAGATGAGGAAGTGCAAGAGGAGGCACTTAGACTCTTTACAAGAGTCAGTTACCTGAGGATACTGATTTCGATGAAGAAGGGTACCCGTGATCACCTCTGGAAGATGTCTCATTTGGATACATTTTTGAGATCCTCCAGCAAAGAGGTGGTTGGTCCTCCAGCAACTCTTCACCAGATGAATCAGTATGTCTGGAAGTCTTTGGACCTGGCCCATCTACCTCCTGGGTTACTCTACCAGTCAATGAGCTTATTGATAGTTGGGCATGGAAGGAACCTGATTAAGTTGAGCCAGTCCCTAAGAGACCAGATATGATTCTGGTCCTACCTATTGGGAAAGAATTCTGGAGTAAGGGAGAGCCCGTGGATGCTGTGGTCATGACGGCAGCCACCAGGAAGGAACTTTGCTGAGCAGAGTACCTCTGTTCATCCCCTTACCAGGGAGTCTAGGGTGATGGACAAATTTGGGAAGCATGTGTATGCTTCAGCGACCTTTGTCTCACTCACTAAATTATTTTTTACATTTTAACAGACTCCAAAGGGAATTGATCAAGTAACTTTCAAAATCCCTTCTTTCCGGGACCATTTCTGCCAAGGCTCAATCTTCTGTGGCCTCTCAGATGACTACCCTGCAATCCATTTCTGATTTATAAATGAGGCTTATCTCGCATGCAACCGAAGGTGCCTCAAGGGCAGCGGGTTCAGGCATTTCCATTAGGAAGCATGCCTAGATGCGCTTATGTGATTTTGTGGAGCTTTTCAAGTCCTCATTCATCAGTGCACCCTTTGGTGGCAGTTTGTTGTTAGGCCCAAAAGTGAGAGAGACCCTTTCCAGGTGTGAAAAAGATGGGAAGACCCTCTCTACACTAGGCGAACATTTTTCAACCTCTCAAAGGTCCTTTTTCTAGGAATCTGTGAGGTGGACAGAAAATATGTTCAAGAAATCATAGGGTCTTTTCCAGGACATGCATGGAGATAGTCCTCTTAGGGGCAGAGGTGGAAGTCAAATGCCCGACAATGCCCACGCAACAGTGGAAGCCTGGCGAACCAAGGGTCCAGAGATTCTTTCTCTGATAAGACCCTAGCAGAACTACTGAAAGGCCTGATTGTCCCCCTCTGGAGGCAATTGGGGGTAGACTATCTGCACCAGAGAGCCTAGGTAGTTATAACAAGAGATACTTGGATGCAGAGGATTATTTCCACAGGTTGTTTCCCTTTTTCCTTCCACCTCCATCTGTATGCAAAATTCCTGATGATTCACCCAGTCGAAGGAAAGCAGCTGCACTAGAAATATAAAAGCTGCTAGAAAAAAGTTGTCCGAGAGTTCCCAACAGACCAGAGAGAATCTGGAAATTACACAGGATTCTTTTTAGTACCAAAGAAAACAAGGGACAGAAGACCAATTTTGGATCTTGATGACTTGAACAAAGCAGTTCATTGCACAAATGTCTGGATGGCCAGGGTTCAGTCCATTCTGTCTTTTTTAGGCAAGGACGACTGAATTTACTTTATAATACACATCCTGAAGGTCTAGCCCATACAAATGAACAAACAATCCAGAAGCTGTTTACGTTTCCTGCTGGGAGCCAGTCACTACCATTTCAGAGCACTGCCATTTGGCCTTACCACAGCCCCCATGGTGTTCAACAGATGTATGGCTGTGGTAGCAGCTCACTTGAGACTGCAGGGATTCTGAGTGTTTCCATATCTAGACAACTGGCTCATTACCCCCACCCCACCCCCACCCCCACCCCGACCAAGCATCTGCTAATAAGAGCAAGAGATCAGGTAATTCTGACTTCTCATCTGAGATAACCATAAATTACAAATCTGTTACAGCCATCACAAAACTTGGCATTCGTAGGAGCAGTGTTCAACACATCGTCAGTGAATGCTTCTCTTCCTCTCTCAGGAGTGCAGTGTGTCAGATTCCAGGTCAGGAAAATAATTTGCAGTACCAAAACTTTAGCTCAGTTAATTCTGCAAACATGGGGGGGTCAGTGTCAGAGGCCATTATTTTAGTTCCTCTAGCAAGATTTCATTTGAGAATTCTTCAGTGAATGTTGGCAACTCCGTGGTTGATTCTTTATCAACACACATCAGCCCAAATAAAAATCACTCAAGCATGCATGAGATACTTTTAGTGGTGGATTCAGTCAGATCAGGTTCTACAAGGCATCCTTTCATTTTCCCTTAGCCCAAGGCTGTAGTAATCACAGACATTGCCCAGATTTGGTTGGGAGGCATTTCTGGGAAAGACCATCCCGAAGAGGCCAATACGCATATCAGTGTCCTGGAAATGAGAGCGGTGCTCTTAGTGTTGCAGGCCTTCGGAGACTGTCTCCCTTTTGCGACACTTGCAGTTCAGACAGACAACATGTCAGTAGTCTGGTACATCAACAAACAAAGGGGAACCAGGTCTTGCCCCTTGTGTCGAGAAGCCCTCAGTGTGTGGCAATGGCAGATCACTTCCAACCACTTTCTGATGGCAATGCACATTCTGGAGAAGTCCAACATGATGGTAGATAAATTGAGCAGGCTTATTCTACTACCTCATGAGTGGTCTCAACATAAAAGTGACAGAAATGATTTTCCATCAGTGGGGCCAGCCTTGCTGCAGTCTTTTTGCCTCTCCCCTAAACAACAAATGTGGCAGCTTCTATGCCCTGACTCTACTGCACGATTGGCCCCCATCTCCCTATGCTTACCCACTAACTCCTGTAATTCCAAAGTCATCCTCATTGTACCTTGCTGGCCTTGGAAGATTTGCTTCTCATTCCTTTGCCCTCATCTACTTTACCCACCTTGGATTCTGGATCCATTTCCAGACCTCCTGTCTCACCCAACAGGCAAGCTTCATCTAGTTATCTCAAACCTCAAGCTAACAGCATGGTTTCTGCAATTCCATTAATAGCCAGACATACTTTTAACTCACCATAAACCTACAAGAAAATTTTACACAAGTAAATGGAAAAGCTTTGATCTGATGTTAATCTTCTTTCCATTCATCACTGATGGGTTCGGTTCCAAGCCCTGTGAACAGAGTCAGCCTTTTTACCAAGCTCGTGCCAGCCAAAAAAACTCTCGAGCTAAGTCTCTACCCAGAATACCCTTCTCCCTGTTACCTCAGATCTCGTTTGCCGCGTAGCCGTAAAGCCACGTTTCAGCTGAACTCTCAGCTAAGTGGAACTTTATTTGATATTTGTGAGGAAAAGTTTTGATATCTTCATATTTTATTAAGCGATTAGTATTTCCATTGTCTTTTCCTCTGTCTAACCTTGTTTTTTTCCCCTCTACCAAACCCGTTGTTACCGTTGGTAAACTTTCAAGTACCATTGTTGGTATGGCCTTTCCTCCCTTACCCTTATGGTATTTCTTCAATACCATAGTTGGTATTGTATTTCCTGTTTAACCGATTAACTTTGGCTTTTTAGTAAGGTATTTCCTTTTTTTTTCTCTACATATCGGTATATTGCTATATTTGTGACTTATTTGAGCAGTGTTTGACTTTGTTCTAGTTCGATTTTATGGCTGACCTGTGGTGTCTTTCTATCAAGATGTCAGATACCTAATATTGATTCTCATGATGACTGTATACTGTTTGGGAGTGCCCCACCTTTTGGTGCAGCCTCCGTGTGACATTTTTCAGAGTTTGTCAACGCACTCTTAATGAGCACAAAAATAAACTGATCTTGAAAGGGTTACTCAAGTCTCTCTTCTCAGGGTCATTTCTGCGGTGGAGGTCTCAACCCCTCCTACTAAGGACAAAAAAAGATCCCACTCTGTTCTTTCACCATCGGGTGATCAGAACAAGCCTGTGAAATCAAATGTCCCAAAGTTATCTTCGGAGCATAAATCTGCCACCGCTGCTCCATCTTCCTCTGCTCCGAGCATCTCGAAACCGGCGCCATTTTCGGCACCGGTCCTGCCTCCGACACCAATCATAGACCTTACTACACCTGTTTCGACTTTGGCACCTGTGGCCACTTTGGCTCAGGGCACACCTTCAACTACTTAATTAGTTACCATTTTGGAACCGGCTGCTTCGTCCGAGTGCCACTTCGGCACTGAATGTTGAACCAACTTCACTGGGTTTGACCCCTCCGGTCTCGAAATTAGAGACTTTGGTGCCGGCAGACCTTGCACCATGGACCCGATAATCCCCATCCATAGATCCATTTCTGGGCCAAGCATATAGCCCCTTCATTGAACGTCCTGACTCCTTGTCCAGAGTATCCACTAGATCCACCAGGAACCTGACGTGGTAAGTCTTGTGGACCAGCTGTTAGCCTGGGGAATCCCCACACTTTCCAAGACCCATCCACCTGCAGGACTTGGGTTGACTTATCCACTGACTTGATTTTACACTCCTTCGACCATCTCTGTTCTGAAGCCTTTTGCTCCAACATCCTTCTTGGAACCCATCACCTCGGCACCTACGGTGCATCTCACTCCAGCTCTGAGTTTGTCCCTTTGGTCTTCGGTTCCCACTGAACTGGTCCTTCCTCAATTTGAGGATTAGGGGATGGGCACTTCGGCCCAGGGTATGGAGCAGTCTTTCTCTTCTGTTCCATCCACAGCACCGATAGCCATGTCTGCACCAGTCCTGCTTGAGGCTCCACCCATGGGGGCGGGTTTGTCAGAGCGGGGTGTGACCCCAGTCCCGAGGTTGTCTTTCTCGGTTTTGGGGTCCCATCCTTTGGGCGGACATGCCTTCCACGCGATGGAGAGGGCTCTTGCTTCTGGCAGCACTCCTTTGATGTCGGAACCCCATTTTTCACCCCCTGAGCTACAGCTGTCACAGACCCACCCCTCCAGGACACCGGGCAGAGAAGCCGCAGGACACCCCTGTTCAGGGTACCCGCTCTTCTGCGTCCTCTTCAGAGACCCCCACTGAGGAGCCCCCTTGAAAGAAGACGTGCAAGAGGAAGCACATGAACTCACCCAAGGAGTACTTGACTGAAGACACAGACTACAATGATGGTGAAGGATCCCCCCAGTCACCTCCTGATGATGTCTCCTTTGGAGACATCCTGGAAATGTTAAAGCAGAGAGGTAACTGGAAGCCCTCCAACTCTTCGTCTGAGGAGTCAGTGTTCCCGCAGGCTTTTCACACCCGACTTTCTACCTTTTGCATGACCCCACCTGCCGATGAACTCATCCAGCTCTTCGTGTAGCACGCTTGGAAGAATCCTGATTCTACTGAGGCAATCCCTCGGAGACCAGACAAAATTCTTTCCCCTCCCGAGGAGAGTCCGCATTGGTCCAAAGGGTTACCAATTGATGCTATGGTGGTTGCTGCGGCCACGAAAAAGGACTTGGCTGAGGAAAGTCTTACTGTCCACCCGTCCAACAAGGAGTCCCGGGCAGTGGACAGACTTGGGAAGTGTGTTTTTGTATCAGGGACCTTTGCTGTACTGTTATTGAATTATTTGGCACATTTTACAAGGGTCCAGAGGGACTTGATTTCTGAACTCTCTGGGACGCTCACAAGACAGTTGTCTGATGAGGTCAGGGACAAAGTGGCCTTGCAGCTTGCAACCCTGGAATCAATATCCAACTCGTCCATGTGGTTGCTGTCACAAGCGACTGAAGGGGCGGCTAGAGCAGCGGGTTCGGGCATTATGAGGCGGCGTGCCTGGATGCGCATTTGTGACCTTGAGGATCCCTTCAAGTCTTCCTTTCTGATTGCTCCTATCGAAGCTTTGTACCTTTTTGGCTCCAAAGTGAAGGACACGCTAGCCAGATGCGAGCAAGATGGAAAGACCCTGTCTGCCGTAGGCCTACGGTTTTCCAACCCTCAAGTAACACCTTCAGGAATCAGTGGAGTAAAAAAATGTGGCACAAAAAATCTCAGGGGCCTTTCCGTGCTGCATGTGGTGATAATACCCCCAGGGGCAGAGGGGATTACAATTCCGGAAGATGCCCCTATACAGGCAGAGGTGGTCCTCGTAACCAAGGCTCCAGGGATTCCTTCTCTGGACAGCCTTACCAGTGCTCCTGAGGGAACAGCCCAATTGCTTACCTCTGGAAGCAGTCACTGGTCGTTTCTCTCCCTGCACTATGCTGCCTGGCAATCTATCACCACCGATCGTTGGGTGCAGAGCATCATCACCAGAGGTTACACCATTCCCCTTTCTTGTAAGCCAAATCTTCTAAGAAAAGTTCCCGACATTCCATCCAGTCAAAGGGAAGCAGCAGCTTCAAAGATTATAAAGCTATCTCAAAAAAAAGTCGTCCAACCAGTCCCACCAGACCAGCACGGATCCAGTTTTTACTAGAGATTTTTTTTTTGGTGCCAAAAAAGACATTGTGGATCTCAGCAGCTTAAACAAGTCTGTCAACCAAACAAATTCTGGATTGCCACGGTTCAGTCCATTCTTCCCTTTTTAAGAGAAGGCGATAGAATGTGCTCAGTAGATCTCCGGGATGCGCATTTCCACATCAAGATGGACAAATGCTTCAGGAGTCTGCTTCGCTTCTGGCTAGGGGCCAATGATTATCAATTTCGTGCCCTGTCGTTCGGTCTCTCTGCAACCCCCCCCCCCCGAGTGTTCACAAAATGCATGGCAGTGGTCACAGCTCACTTGAGACTAAAAGGATTCCGGGTGTTTCCATATCTGAACGACAGGCTCCTCACCACCTCCACTGAGCATCTTCTGGTAACAACACTGCATTATACTCTCTCTCTGGCAAAATTATTGGGAATAACGATACATTGGAAGAAATCAAACCTTACTCCTACACAACAAATAGAGGTCATTGGAGCAGTGTTCAATACTCAGTCCTGTCTGGTATCACTCCCAATTTACAGACTCCATCGACTGAGGCTTCAGCTCAGAGTGATACTCTCTCAAACAAAAGTCTCAGCAAGGGAAGTTCTTCAGGTCCTAGGCTCTATGGCAGCTTCAATCCCAATAGTGCCTCTAGCAAAGCTACATATGCGGATCCTGCAATGGCTCCTCCTTTGTCAATGGTTCCCAAACTATTACCCCCTCGGTTACCAGATTCGAATAACCAACTCCTGCCAACAGTACCTCCTTTGGTGGATGAGGCCAGACGTAGAAGTTTGGAGTCGCCCATTTCAGTCCCCTCAGCCATTGTGACCACGGATGCTTCTCTGATAGGGTGGGTGAGGGGTCATTTCCAGGAAAGACTGCCCAAGGCACATGGTCCACCTCAGAGGCCCACCTGCATATCAGTGTTCTGGAACTGAGAGGTGTGCTGTTAGCATTGCAGGCCTTCCATTCAGCTCTCACTTCCAGGACAGTTACGATTCAGTCAGTGGTCTGGTATATCAACAAGCAAGGAGGAACCAAGTCCTACCCCCTGTGTCAAGAAGCCATAAGAATTTGGCAGTGGGCGATAAAATTCCAACTGCTTTCTGATAGCAATGCATATCCTGGGGAGCTCCAGCATGATTGCGGACAAACTGAGCAGATGCATCCTCATGCCTCACGAGTGGTGTCTCAACCCTGAGGTGGCATCAGAAATCTTCAGCCACTGGGGCCAGCCTTGCTGCTATCTTTTCGCCTCCCCATCGAACAAGTAGAGCAGCTATTTTGCCCTACTTCCCCGGAGGGACACTGTAATCCACGATTGGCCCACTAGACTTCTTTGAGCTTATCCTCCCATCCCCGATTTCACAATTTGTAAAGAAAGCTCTTTTCTGGCCTTGACAAGTTTGGTTCCCCTTCCTTCGGTCTCACCTAGTATACCTGCCATAGATTTTGGACCCTCTCCCAGATCTGATTACTCACCCCCAAGGGTTGAGTCATCCAAATCTGTCCAGTCTCAAGCTGACAGCTTGGTTTCTCCACTTCCACTAGTCGCCAGGCAAGCTACTCTCTCCTCGCCTGTTCGAGACATCATTCTGGCCTCTTATAAACCATCCACCAGAAGACAATATCAGGATAAATGGAAAAGGTTCTCCATCTGGTCCAACGATAACATGCTAGACCCGTATTCGTGTTCAGTAACTGCAGTGCTTCAATACTTGGTTAAGTTTTTTGATAATGGAGCCTCTGCATCTACCGTACGAGTACATCTAGTGGCAATTTCCATAATGGTATAGATGGCACCCCTCATCTCTTTACGCTTATGCAAGGCCTTCCTCAAGGGGACCTCTCATATCAGGCATCCTGTCAGACAGCCTGTGGAACCTTAATCTAGTCCTTCAGTCTTTGACTCAAAAACCTTTTGAACCTGCTGCTAAGCGTGACCTAAAGTTTTTGTCTTGGAAATACTTGTTCTTGTTAGCCATCACATCTGCGAGAAGGGTCTCGGAGCTGCAGGCATTGTGTATCAAGAGGCCCTATCTGGCCTTTCATAAGGACAGAGTATCACTTCAGACAAATCCATCCTTCCTTCCCCAACGTTTTCTGAATTCTCCATAAACCAGACCATTGATCTACCAGTGTTCTTTCTGAATTTTGCCAGTAGAGGAGAGTACTGCCTTTACTCTCTAGACGTACGTAGACAGCTGAGATTTTGCCTAGACAAGGACCAAACTTATCCACAAATCGGAACAGCTTTTCATCTCTTTTTCTGGACCCAGAATGGGAGAAACCGTTTCCAAGGTTACATTATCAAAATGGCTAAGGGACTACAATATGTTTCATATATTCCCTTAGTAAAAAAAAAAAACTATGCTAAAAGTTAAAGCTCACTCTACTAGATCTATGGCAACATCTGTAGCTTTCCATTACAGGGCTTCCATGGATGACATCTGCACAGCAGCTACTTGGGCTAAACCTCATACCTTTATCAATCATTGCAAGTTGGATTTGGTATCCAGAGGGAGAGCTGCCTTTGGCTCAATGGAACTCTGGAATGTTCTTCCATAAGGGCCACCCATGGACCTCAAGGTAGCTTGGAATTCTGTCCCATAAGTGATGAATGGAAAGCAGATCAACAGCATCAGATAGAGGTTATATCTTACCATAACGTTCCATCTGTGTTGTTCATCTTTCATTCATCACTTCCCACCATCCTTCCCCCTCCAAAGGCTCCTGGGGGTGCTTTGGGTCTAAGTGGTCCCCTAGGGTATTTGCGCAGAAGTGGCCTCGGCTTTATTTGTTTTTCTCTAGCAAACTCGATCTGTGGTAACAGGGAGAAAGACATTCTGGGTAGAGACTTAGCTCGAGAGTTTTTTGGCAGACGCGAGTTTGGTAAAAAGGCTGAAACTGTTCCCAGGGCTCGGAACTGAACCCATCAGTGATGAATGAAAGAAGATGAACACAGATGGGACGCTATGGTAAGACATAACTTCTTTTTTACTGGGCACAACAAAAACATATTGACCCTTTCTTGTCTTACAAAGTGTACTTTAATTTTTGGCAGCAATTTTTAATGAGGCAGCTAACTCCTCAATGATTAAAGTTCAGTCAGCACCAGTCTCTAATTTTCATATTGGATTTGAGAATTCTTCTGTGACTTCGTCTAAACTTTGTAAAGCTTTTTTGAGAGGCACATTCCTGTTGAGACCCCCATATAAAGACCCTACTCCACCATGGAATTTGAATTTGATACTGCAGGCCTTAAATTCATTCCCCCTTTGAACCAGCAGCTAAATGCAATCTTCAGTTCCTGACCTGAAAAATTGTCTTTCTAGTGGCCATTACTTCTACTAGAAGAATTTCAGAACTTCAAGCATTGTCACCTAAATCTCCCTACTTGATGTTTCATAGAGTCATGTTACGTACCAGTGCTTCTTTCCTTCCTAAGGTAGTGTCAGAATCCAGTAGCAATCAGACCATTAATTGCTAGTTTTCTTCCCTAAATTTACAAATAAAGGTTGACTGTAGTTGCATTTATTAGATGTTCAGACAATTGTTTTTACTTGCACAGAACAAAATAAATTGGAAAGACACCTGAATTATTTGTGTCCTGTGCAGATGCTGATTTGAGAAAACCAGTTGCAAAGCTAACCTTAGCCAGATGGCTGATGGATTGCATGCCATTTATCCACTTACCAAAACCTTTGAGCCCATTCAACTAGGTCCATGGCAACTATTTCAGTGTTTCTTTCTAAAGCTCCCATGGACAATGTATGTGCGGCTGTAACTTGGGTCAATCCTCATACTTTATCACTCATTACAAACTGGATCTGTTCTCGAGGGGAAGAGCAGCCTTTGTCTCAACTTTGTTCAGGAATATCCTTCCTTAGACTTCACCTGGGATTTTAGGTAGCTGGGGACTCTGTCCTAACAGTTGAGGATAAAATGAAACTTTACAACATCAGGTAAAAAATGTTATGTACTTATAACATTCCATCTGTGTTGTCCATTTTCATTCTTCCTCAACTTCCCACCCACCAATGCCCAACCTTTCTCTTTTCACAGTAAATTCCTGAAAGAATGAGCGATTTTAAAGACACCCCTGTCCTTCTGCTTGAGCCACAGATGTTCTTCGTGTTTCACTGTTGCAGTCATTACATTTGGGTAATCTGCTGGCAGGTAGCCCTTAGTCGGCCTGAATAACAAAGTCTTGGGTCCTGTGTCGGTTGCTGTCTCCTCTTCCATGACGTCAGGTCGTCAGGGGTATAAAACATGCAGCCGACGCCATTTTATTCAGTCTTTCTTGCCGCGCGGTGCCCGAAGCAGAAGCAGTTCGCAAGTGCCGGTCAGCCAACTCCTGAAATTTTCGCATTTGAGTTTCAGAACCAAAGTCTTCAACTAAAGCTAAGTACCCCGTTGGGGAAACATTTCAGCAAAAGTTAATAATTGCATTACTTGTGTGAAGCAAATACCTCATAAGGATTTTCATTTGTACTGTATTCCTTGCCTAGGCCCAGATCATAACGTGCCTTGCTGTCGGTTTTGTGCTAGATTTAACCAACGCACTATTAAGCGTCTGTATATTTTTGCTTTTAAATATTTTGGATACAGATTTAATTACCCTGAAATGTCGTTGGTTAGCTATCCGACTACCGGAGTTTACAAAAAACGCAAAGAAAAAGAGAGACAGACCGTCGAGGTCCAAAACCGACGACAAAGCTTCTTCTAAGCCAGTCGCCGGTTCGCTGGTACTCTGTGAGGAGCTTTTGCAGCCCCTGATGCCCGCTACTTTTGAGTCACAGGCCTCTACCAAGACCCATGCAGAGTCCGGTAGGCCGCGAGATTCTCAGAGTATTGAACCCGCGGATGACCCTCCCTTGGATGGGTCCAGAGCTGCTGAGCAGGCACCGGCTTCTGAGGGTGTTTTCAGGCCTCAACATTTTTATATAAAACCGACGCCAGCTTCAAAAACAAGATCAAAAACATCTAAGTCTAAAAAACTGACGCATGAGCCACGTGCTCAGGCCCCTATGCCTAAAAAAAAGATTATTAAAATGGCTGAGGACTTAATTATCTTGATCAGGGGTTCCCAAGCCCCCCCCCCCCCGCTAAGAGGCCTAGGCAAGACACTGATTATGAATCTTCAGATCAGGTTTCCATATGTTCATCGTGTTACACTGCTGCAGTCATTACACTTGGGTTATCCTGCTGTCAGGCGGTTCCCCAGTCGGCCTGAGTTCCAAAGTCTTGGTCTGGCATCGGCTGCTGTCGCCTCCTCTCTGACGTCAGTGCGACAGGGGTATACAAGATGCAGCTGACGCCATTTTCTTCAGTCTTTCTTGCCATGCGCTGCCCGAAGCAAAAGCAGTTTGCAAGTGCCGGTCGGCCGTCTCCTGAGATTTTCATTCCAAATTCAGAACCGAAGTCTCCTACAAAGCTAAGTACCCCATTGGGGAAACTTTCTTGCCTCAGACCGATGTCAGTAAAAGTTAATAACTGTATTTCTTGTGGGAAGCAAATACCTTATAAGGATTTCCATTCCTATTGTATCCCATGCCTAGGTTCAGACCACGATGTCACTGGTTGTCGGTTTTGTGCTAGGTTTAACAAGTGAACTATTAAACGTCTGTTTGATTTTGCCCGACATTATTTTGGTGGAAAATTCAGTTATACCATGCCGTCGGAACTTCCGACGACCGGAATACACAAAAAGCGCAAAGACAAGGATAGGCATTTGAGGCCCAAAGCTGACGACGAAGCCTCTTCTAGGCCAGTCGCTGGTTCTCTGGTTTTCAGCGAGGCGCCTTCGCAGCCCCTGATGACCGCTTCTGTAGAACCACAGGCCGCCTCTGACTCCTACGTGGAGATGGCTGGGCCTTTGGACGCACAAGTTATTCAGCCTACCGAGACTAACCTTTCAGAGGGATCCGGAGTAGCTGAGCAACCCACAGCTTCAGTGTGTGTCTTCAGACCTACTCAGTTAAGCATTAAACCATCAGCAAAGTCTAAGCCTCCTTTAAAATCAAAGAAACAAATACAGCATTCTCCAGGACAGGCCTCCAAGCCGAAGAAACAAATGCTCAAAATGGCCGAAGACCTAATCACTCTGATCAGGGGGTACCATCCCCCTCCTGATAAAAGGCCTAGACAGGATGCAGACTATGACTTATCCGACTAGGTGTCCATCTCTTCTGATTCATCCTCAGACCTAGGATACTCTTTACCCCCTTATGAGGATTCTGATGCTGAGGAATCAATTCCATCAGCCTCACCGCCTGAGGACTACTCCTTTGGGGAAACCCTACAATACCATGAGGGAGCATTTCCACTGGGAAGGCCAGGATTACTCAGAATCCAAGAAAAGGCTTAGAGACTTCCTTTTATTACCTCAACACAGACCCCTTGCTATTCCGCCAGTGTTAGTGTGGATGATGTGTATACTGAATCCAGCTTAAATCCTGATTCCTTACCTCCAGCCCCTGTTAAACCTGACGGATACTACAGAGTCCCTGACTCGCATAAATTTCTGTATAAAACCCTGTAGCTGACCCTGAAACTATTTCTCAGGGACCCAAAGGAGTTAAGGCCTCATCAGCAAAGAATCCAGTCCCCTCTGACAGAGATTCCAGCACATTAGACAGATGGGGAAAGAAAGTATATACGTCTGCAACTTTAGCAATGAGAGCCTTAAATTGCCAGTTTCACATGCTAAAATATCAGCAATTTTTACTGTCTCCGTTAAAACAAAAAATGCTTCCAGAATCAGATCCTCCTAATTTTAAAGAAATGCAGGATTTATTGCATGCAGCTGAACAAGTGGGAAAGCATACTTTGCAATGTGGTTTTGATTCTCTAGAGGCCTCCTGCAGAGCAGCAGTTACAGGCTCTGTCATTAGAAGACATGCTTGGTTAAAAGAACATACGTTACCAGATCATGTTAAAGCAAAATTATTGGATGCACCTTTGCAGCAGGATGTGTTATTTGGAGTTAAGGCAGAAGAGGTATTAAAGAAAATGGAGGATAAGGCAAAATCTATGCAAACAGTGAAGGATTTCTTACAGGTTCAACCTCCTAGATTTAGCAGAAACTTGCCAGCTAAGAATTGGTCCTTTCCAATTACAGACAGACCTCAAAGGGGAAGATACAGACGTCCAAGAGGTAGAGGTCAAACACAAGGTCCTTACAGGCCTCGACAATGGGTTGCATCAGGCCAGAAAAAAGGGGAAGACAGGCCCCAACCATAAAAAAAGCAGCTCCAATGACTTCCCACTACAGCTGCCAAACAAATCCCTCTTGGCAGCCCCCTTGGGAGGAAAACTGGCACTCTTCTACCACAATTGGCAAATGATCACCAAAGATAAATGGGTTCTCAACATTGTATTTCAAGGTTACAGGTTCCACGTTCACACTCTGCCACGGTTAAAAGGAATGCCAAATCTGCCACCAAATCAATGGGCAGAGGCTCAAAAACAAATTACAGCACTCATGGATATGAGAGCTTTTCAAAAGGTACCATCACAGGAGCAAGGACAAGGATTTTACTCAAGACTCTTTCTGGTACCCAGAAAGGACAAAGCCTGGAGGCCCATTCCGGAATTTTCTTCTCTAAAAACTTAGTTGACACTACAGCAGCTTCTTTCATACTGGGCAAGAAAGCTTGGCTCGTGACTTTGGACCTCAAGGAGGCATACCTGCATGTCCCTGTCAGACAAAACTGCAGAAGATACCTCAGATTCATAGCTGATCCAATGCACTACCAGTTCTCTGCACTGCCCTTTGGCTTATCTACTGCACCCAGGGTCTTCACAAAGTGCCTGGCACCAGTAATTGCATTTTGCAGACAGAAAGGAATTCACATTTATCCGTACCTGGATGACTGCCTGATTCAAGCAGAGAGCAAGGACATTCTTCTAAAGCGTCTGGCATTTGTAAAAAAGTTATTAAGTTGCTTGGGGTACACAGTAAACGAAAAGAAATCAAAACTAGTGCCATCACAAGAGATTATATTCCTGGGTGCCAGCTTGAACACAACTGCCCAGATGGCTTATGTCATGCCAGACAAGCAAGGACAACTGACTCAATACTTTCAATTGATGGCAACAAAGACCCAACTCCCTGCAAGAAAAATTCTGCAGGCCTTTGGTTACATGGCATCCTGCATACTACTAATTCCATATGCCAGACTGCATATGAGGAAACGACAATGGTACCTAAAGAATGTATGGTCTCAACACTGTCAAAGTTTGGAAACAGTTATACCACTAATACAGTGCCTTCAACAGGAGTTTCAATGGTGGGCTCAAGCTTGTCACCTCAACAAGAGACAGCCTTTTACACAACCCACAGCCAGGAAAACACTGACAACAGATGCATCGGATTACACCTGGGGAGCACACATGGCAGGCAAATGTATTCAGGGCACGTGGCCCGCAGAACAAAGGCATCTTCACATCAATCAAAGAGATACTAGCTGTACAAAATGCCCTTATAGCTTTCAAGAACCTGCTGCATCCAGGACAACTACTACTAAAGACAGACAACGCCACAGTTGTGGTACATAAACAAGCAAGGGGGCACTCACTCCTACCCCCTATGCAGACAAGCCATGACCTTGTGGAACACCGCTATAAACCTTCAAGTTCATCTGCATGCACAATTCCTGTCAGGAGAGAAAAACACACTGGCAGACGACTTAAGCAGAAACATCATGGATCCCCACGAATGGGAATTCAATCCACAAATATACAGAAAGATAACACAGAAATGGTGGAGCCCGGACATAGATCTGTTTGCATCCCCAATAAACTGCCAGCTACAAAAATTCTGCACAAGGAGTTACCATCCACAAGCATGGAGAGTGGATTGCCTCTCATTCAGCTGGGAGAACCTATAGGTGTCCGCTTTTCCACCACTACCTGTCCTGCCAAAGGTACTCATTAAAGCCAGGCAAGAAGAGCCAAAAATGATCCTGATTGCACCAGACTGGCCACGCCAGCACTGGTATCCAATTTTAAGGAGCTTAGCACAAGAACCACCCTGGATTTTGCCTCAAATCCCACATCTGCTGACTCAGCACAACAGTCAGATACTACACAGCCAGCTAAAGACCTTAAACCTAGCTGTATGGAAGGTTCCTTAGTCAAGCAAGCAATGCCTCTCTCCAAAGCTGTTATGGATGTCATTCTGGAGGCCAGAAGGCCTAGTACCAGGAAAGCCTATTCGGATAAATGGAAGAGATTCTGTGCCTGGAACCAAGCTCGCAGCCTTGACCCTCTTGTCCCAAACATTCCTCAGATACTACAATACTTAACTGAGATGCTGGACAAAGGCCTCTCCTTCTCATCCATCAAGATCCATGCCTCTGCCGTCTCTGCTCACTACAACACAGATCCACCAATTTTCTCAAATCCTCTGTTAAAACAGTACCTTAGAGGGGCTAAAACACAAGACCGCCCAGTAGAGCACCTACTCCAACTTGGGACCTCAACTTTGTTTTGGAAAAGCTAACTTTACTTCCTTTTGACCCAGCTAACACAGCAGAATTAAAATACATCTCTTAGAAAACTGCTCTGCTCCTGGCAATAACATCACGAAGAGTTTCAGAATTACAGACATTAATGGCAGTGGAACCTTTCCTCATTTTCCACCTGGACAGGGTGTCTTTAAGAACTAAAAAGGTGGTATCCAGTGTGGCTCTAAACCAAACTATTCACCTGCCAACTTTTTATCCTAAACCACAGAATAAAGAGGAGAGACTACTGCACTCTTTGGACATTCACAGGCAGTTACGCTTCTACTTGGACAAAACCAAAGCTTTCAGAAAATCTGAGCAATTATTGGTAGCATATGCTGCAGGAGCACAAGGAAAAGCCATTTCAAAACAGACTATTTCAAAATGGATAGGACATTGTACTGCTACACATACCATGGAAAACCTGTACCTAGCAGCATTACATCTCACTACACCAGGGCAGCAGCCACTTCAACTGCCTACCTCAGGGGAGTACCTACCAAGGATATTTTGGAAGCAGCAACTTGGAGTTCTGTACATAACTTCACCAAGCATTATCATCTGCTTCTATACTTTAAATCCAGAGCTGGCTTCGCCACTGCAGTGCTGCAGGGCCTTATAGCCAATCCTAATGCCTTATAGAACCAGCCACCGTACCTCAGCTTTGGGATTCTACCCAAGTGTAATGACTGCAGCAGTGTAACACGATGAACATAGTACAGATGTTCATCGTGTTACCCTGCTGCAGTCATCACACTTGGGTTATCCTGCCGTCAGGTGGTCCCGCAGTCGGCCGGAATTCCAAAGTCTTGGTCCGGCGTCTGTTGCTGTCGCTTCTTTCCTGACGTCAGTGAGCCAGGGGTATATATAATGCATCCAACGCCATTTTCTTCAGTCTTTCTTGCCGCGCGGTGCCCGAAGCAGAAGCAGTTCGCAAGTGCCGGTCGGCCGACTCATGAGATTTTCAAACTCGAATTTCAGACCGAAGTCTTCTATAAAGCTAAGTACCCCGTTGGGGAAACTTTTCTTGCCTCAGACCGATGTCAGAAAAAGTTAACAGTTGTATTTCTTGTGGGAAGCAAATACCTCATAACTATTTTCATTCATGGGAAGAAGCTGCTGTAGTGTTAGCATCTTGAATGAAAAGAGGAATGCCAAACTTGCCACAAAATCAATGGGCAGAGGCACAAAAACAAATTACAGCTCTCATGGACATGAGCCATTCAACTGGTACCTACTCGAGAGCAAGATCAAGGATTTTACTCAAGACTCTTTCTAGTGCCCAGAAAGGACAATGCCTGGAGCCCAATTTTGGACCTTTCAATTCTAAACACCTTCTTACAAGTACCCAAATTCAAGATGCTAACACTACAGCAGCTTCTTCCCATGTTGGGCAAAGAAGCATGGCTAATAGTGTTGGACCTCAAGGAGGCATACCTGCATGTCCCTATCAGACAAAGTTGCAGAAGATACCTCCATTTCATTGCAGGTTCAACCCATTACCAATTCTCTGCACTGCCCTTTGGCTTATCTACTGCGCCCAGAGTCTTCACAAAATGCCTGGCACCAGTAATTGCATACTGCAGACAGAGGAATTCAAATATACCCATACCTGGACTATTGCCTCATCCAAGCAGAAAGCAAGGATATTCTCTTTCAACATCTGACTTTTGTAAAACATCTCCTAAGTTGCCTGGGGTACACAGTAAACGAAAAGAAGTCAAAACTAGTACCTTCCAAAATATGACATTCCTGGTGCCAGCTTGAATACAATGGCCCAGAAGGCTTATCTGACGCCAGACAAACAACTACAACTGACTCAATATTTCAAAACAATGGCAACAAAGACCCAACTAACTGCAAGAAAAATTCTGCAGGCCTTGGGCTTCATGGCATCTTGCTTACTGCTAATACCATTTGCAAAGCTGCATATGAGGAAATTACAGTGGTACCTAAAAAGTGTATGGTCTCAACACAGCCACAGCTTAGACACGATCTTATCTCTCATTCCTGCCTACAACAGGAGTTTCTATGGTGGTCACAGGCATGTCACCTCAACAAGGGTCAGCCTTTCACCTTGCCCCCCCAGCCAGGCAAACTATGACAACAGATGCATCAGACTATGCCTGGGGGGCACACATGGCAGGATAGTGCGTTCAAGGCTTATGAACTGCAGATCAAAGGAAACTGCACATCAATCAAAAAGAGATGCTAGCTGTACAGAATGCTCTGACAGCCTTCAAGAGTCTATTACATCCAGGACAACTTACAATAAAGACGGACAACACCACAGTAATGTGGTACATAAACAAACAAGAGGGTACACACTCCTATCCTCTATGCAGGCAAGCAAAGACCTTGTGGAACACAGCTCTGGCTTTCCAAGTTCAGTTACAAGCTCAATTCCTGCCAGGAAAGAACAACACATTGGCAGACGACCTCAGCAGAAACATCATGGATCCCCACGAGTGGAAACTGGATCCACAAGTATTTGCAATGATAACTCAAAAGTGGGGCCTTCCAGACATAGACCTGTTTGCCAGTCCTCAAAACTATCAACTAACAAAATTTTGTACAAGGACATTTCACCATCAAGCTTGGAAAGTGGACGCAGTCTCATTCAGTTGGAAAAACCTGACAAGTATATACCTTCCCTCCATTGCCTCTGCTCACAAAGGTACTTCTGAAAGTCAGAAAGGAGGGACCACGACTGATACTCATAGCCCCAGACTGGCCACGCCAGCACTGGTACCCACTATTGAGGAATATGGCCCAGGGCCCACCTTGGATTTTACCACAAGTTACCCATTTGCTCACACAGCAAAACAATCAGATTTTTTCACAGCCAGCTCAAAACCTTAAATCTGGCTGCATGGCAAATCACCTAAGCATCCAGCCAGCTCATCTTTCCCAAGCAGTTATGGATGTTATTCTGGAAGCTAGGAGGCCAAGCACCAGGAAGGCGTATTCGGACAAATGGAAAAGGTTTTGTGCCTGGAACCAAGCCAAAGGCCAAAACATAATTCAGCCTCACATGCCTCACTTTCTACAGTATCTAACTGAGATGTTGCACAAAGGACTTTCTTTTTCTTCCATTAAAATCCATGCTTCAGCTATTTCAGCCCACTACAACATGGATCCACCATTGTTTTCGCATCCACTGCTAAGGCAGTTCCTCAGAGGGGCAAAAAACATTAGCCCCCCCCCCCCCAGGAGAGCACCTACACCTACATGGGACCTCAATTTTGTTCTGGAAAAACTTATGCTACCTCCCTTTGAACCAGCTTTCTCTGCAGAACTACAGTTCCTATCATGGAAAAATGCCCTGCTGCTAGCAATAACTTCAGCTAGAAGAGTATCGGAGCTGCAGGCACTAATGGCAGTGGAACCTTTCCTCATTTTCCATCAAGACAGAGTTTCTCTACGAACTAATCCTTCCTTCATGCCTAAGGTGGTTTCCAGTGTGGCTTTAAATCAAACCATCCACTTACCCACCTTCTTCCCTAATCCACAGAACAAAGGAGAGAGACTCCTGCATTCCTTGGACATTCACAGAAAACTTCATTACTACTTGGATAAAACTAAGGCTTTCAGAAAATCTGACCAACTCTTTGTATCCTTTGCTACAGCTTCACAAGGGAAGGCTATATCAAAACAAACCAGTTCCAAATGGATAGGACATTGCATTCGTTTCTGCTATACCCACCATGGAAAAACCAGTTCCTGCTACCATTAGGCCCCACTCTACCAGGGCAAAAGCTACATCTACAGCCTTCCTCAGGGGGGTTCCAACCAAGGAGATTTTGGAAGCTGCAACTTGGAGTTCAGTACACACCTTTATCAAACACCATCACTTACCACTTTACTGTAAGACTAGGGCCGGCTTCGCCACTGCAGTTCTGCAGGGCCTTCTAGCCTCCACTAACCCTCTATGACTCCTCCACCCATCCTTAGCTTTTGGATTCTACCCAAGTGTGATGACTGCAGAAGGGTAACACGATGAACATAGTACAGTTTTGTACCTACCATAAATGTAGATGTTCGAGTGTACACCCTGCTGCAGTCCAGGTTACCCTCCCTCCATCCCCTCTGATCTAACTGGCTCAATCTCTACAATACCTTCCTGATGTATTTGCTTATGCTGGAGGGATTTTGTGTTTGTGCAAAATTAACTCAATTTGGTACTAATTACTGACCACCTTTTTTGGAGGCACCTGACATCTGGGGCAAGAAAAACTGAAGAAAATGGCGTCTGATGCATTATTTTATACCCCTGGCACTCTGACGTCAGGGAAGAAGCGACAGCAACTGACACCAGACCAAGACTTTGGAATTCCGGCCGACTGTGGGACCGCCTGACGGCAGGATAACCCAAGTGTGATGACTGCAGCAGGGTGTAAACTCGAACATCTACATTTATGGTAGGTACAAAACTGTACTTTTTTGTACCTACCATAAATGTAGATGTTCGAATGTATACACTGCTGCAGTTCAGGTTACCCTCCCTCCCCTCTTACTGGCTGGTATGAACTTATGTCTCCTACCCTTTCTACCTATGGGGAGCATTTGCTGGGAGCTGTCAGTTGTCTTTCGCTTTTCTTATGTATGTTTTATTAGCAATTGGAATTGCCTACCTGTTTATAGGCACCTGACATCTGGGGCAAGAAAAACTGAAGAAAATGGCATCGGCTACATCTTATATACCCCTGTCGCACTGACGTCAGTGAGGAGGCAACAGCAACCGACGCCGGACCAAGACTTTGGAACTCAGGCCGACTGGGGAACTGCCTGACGGCAGGATAACCCAAGTGTAATGAGTGCAGCAGTGTATACACTCGAACATCTACATTTATGGTAGGTACAAAACTGTACTGATTCCTCTTCTGATCAGGAATTTTCTATACCACCATATGAGGAGTCAGATGCAGAAGAATCCATCCCATCTGCATCTCCTCCTGAGGATTATTCTTTGAAGAAACCTTGCATACTTTAAGGGGACATTTTCATTGGGAGAGTCAAGATTTCTGTGAATCAAAAAAGAGGCTTAGGGATTTCCTCCTTCTTCAGCATAGGCCTTTGGCTATCCCTCCTGTATCAGACATTGTTGATGTGTTGTCGGAATCAAGCATGGCTCCTGATTCCCTACCTCTGGCTCCTAGTAAGCCAGACAGATATTACAGGGTTCCTGACTCCCACAAATTTCTGTTCAAAAATCCTGCTGCTGATCCTGAAACTATCTCACAGGGTCCCAAAGGTGTAAAGGCCTCTACAGCCAAAAATCCTACCCCCTCTGATAGAGATTCCAGGGCGCTGGATAGATGGGGAAAGAGGGTTTATACATCTGCAACCTTGGCAGTTAGGGCCTTAAATTGCCAGATCTGAAGTAGGAGATTCATTTGTCTGCAACCTGTGGCACTTGCTTCGGCTCCGTCCCGCGCTCCATCTGTACTGGGTCAGGCTTCCACCATCCGGCCCTTGGGACAGCCCGCTTCTTTGCCCCAAGCTGTTCCCTTGGAACAGGTTGCTGTTTGCGAAGAGTCCTCTGACAGCCCCCCAGAGGATGTTCCCCGCAATCACACGTGCAAAAGGAGGCACATTGACTCCCCCGAGTCTCTCACAGAAGACACGGACTTGGAGGAAGGGGAAGGCTCCCCAAGATCACCCCCTGAGGATGTCTCATTTGGAGACATCATGGAAATGCTCCGCATAAGGGGGGGGTGGTCTGCCCCCATGTCTTCCTCGGACGAGTCCGTGTTCTTGGAGGCATTTGAAGCGGGCCCGTCTACCTCTTGGGTGTCCCCTCCTGCCGACCCCCTGGTGGACCTCATTACCACCAGGGCGTGGAAGAACGGACACCGTGGAGCCAATCCCAAAAGGCCCGACCGTATTCTCAGTCCCCGGCTGCCCGTGCCCATTGGAGTAAGGGGCCTCCGGTAGATGCCATGTTGACGGCGGCTGCCACCAAGAGGGAACTTGCTCAGGAGAGTCCCTCAGTCCATCCCCCGAGTAAGGAGTCTCGGATGGTGGACCGCTTGGGGAAGCGGATGTTTAGTTCAGCGACCTTCTCAGTGAGGGCGCTGAACTACCTGGCACATGTGATTAGGATGCAGCGCGATCTTATAAAAGAATACGCTGCACCCCCCCCCCAGAGTCCATGTCGGAGGAGGACAAAGTGCTGCACTCCACCCGTATGGCCACTCTCAGGTCCGTCACTTAATACCTCTATGCGGCTACTGTCCCATGCTACGGAAGGTGCCGCTAGAGCCGCAGGGGCAGGCCTAGTTACCAGACGTCAGAAAGCCTGACCCAGTACAGATGGAGCGCGGGACGGAGCCGAAGCAAGTGCCACAGGTTGCAGACAAATGAATACACCTACTCAGATGGAACGTTATGGTGAGTACATAACTTCTAATTTCATATGCTTAAATATCAACAGCATGTTATGGGCTTATTGAAACAGAAAATGATGTTGATTTCTGATTGTGTGGAAAATAAAGAATTACAGGAATTATTGCATGCAGCAGAACAGGTTGGAAAGCATACTTTGCAATGTGGTTTTGATTCCTTGGAGGCCTCTTGCAGGGCCGCAGTTACTGGATCTGTGATTAGGAGGCATGCCTAGCTCAAGGAGCAAAAATCTGCCTGATCATGTTAAAGCTAAATTGTTGGATGCCTCTTTACAGCATGATACTCTGTTTAGTAATAAGGCAGAAGAGGTTTTAAAGAAAATGGAAGACAAAGCTTAAATCTATGCAAACTGTAAAAGATTTCTTACAAGTGCAGCCACCCAGATTCAGTAGGCACTGACCTACTAAAAATTGGTCCTTTTCTGTGGCCAACAGAGCTTCTCAAGGCAAATCCAGGTGCTCAAAAGGCTCTAGATACCAATCCCAGGGTTCTTACAGGTCAAACCAATGGGGTGCCTCCACCTCCAAATCTGGAGGAAACAAAGCATAACCCTACAGTAAGCAGTCTGATGGCTTCCCTCTACCATCACCAAGCACTTGTCTTTTTGCAGCCCCCTTGGGGGGAAAATTAGCACTTCATGCTCAAAATTGGCAGTTAATTACCCAGGACAGGTGGGTATTAAACATAGTATCCCAGGGGTACAGATTTCATTTCCATACTTTGCCAATTCCAAACGGTTGGACAGATCTGCCACAAAATCAATGGGCAGAGGCTCAAACAAGTTACTTCCTTCATGGATATGGGGGCTATTCAGCCATTACGAGAACAGGAAAAAGGACAAGGTTTTTATTCAAGACTGTTCCTGGTACTCAGAAAAGACAATGCTTGGCGTCCATTACTGGACTTATCAATTTTGAGCACGTTCCTGGACATTCCAAAATTCAAAATGCTGACTTTACAACATCTACTGCCTATGCTGGGCAGGAACGCTTGGTTAGTGACTCTAGACTTGAGGCATACCTGCATATCCCAGTAAGGGAATCGTGCAGAATATACCTCTGCTTCAAGGCAGGTTTTATGCATTACCAATTCTCTGCACTGCCCTTTGGCTTATCTACTGCACCCAGGGTCTTTACAAAGTGCCTGGCACCAGTAATTGCATTTTGCAGACAAAGAAGCATACACATTTATCCATACCTGGATGACCGTCTCATTCAAGCAGAGAACAAGGACATTCTTCAACATCTGGCATTTGTAAAAAGGCTTCTAACATGCCTAGGATGCACAATAAACGAAAAGAAATCACAACTGGTACCCTCTCATAAATCACATTCCTGAGTGCAAGCTTGAATACATCTGCCCAGATGGCTTACCTTACGCCAGACAAACAAAGGTAACTGATTATATACTTCAAACAGATGGCAACAAGAACCCAGTTATCTGCAAGACAAATTCTGCAGGCTTTGGGTTTCATGGCATCCTGCATTCTACTAATTCCATATGCAAGACTGCATATGAGGAAACTTCAGTGATACCTAAAATGTTTATGGAGTCAACATTCACAGTCTGAAAACAATGATTCCTCTCATTCCTTGCCTACAACAGGAGTTTCTTTGGTGGGCAGAGACATGTCACCAAAACAAGGGACTGACATTCACTCTAGCCCCCCCTGCCACCCAAACCCTAACTGCAGACGCATCAGACTATGCTTGAGGGGCCCACCTGGCGGGGAGATGCATTCAAGGTATATGGAGCCAAAAACAAATGCATCTGCATATCAACCAGAAAGAGATGCTAGCTGTTCAGAATGCCCTGACAGCCTTCAAGGATTTCATCCAGGACAACTACTGATAGACGGACAACACCACGGTTAGGTGGTACATAAACAAGCAGGGGGGTACACATTCCTACCCCTTTGCAGACTAGCCATGGCATTGTGGAACACAGCCTTGACTTACCAAGTACATCTTCAAGCTCAATTCCTGCCAGGAAAACAAAATACTCTGGAAGAAACCTAAGCAGAAATCTTATGGACCCGCACGAGTGGAAACTGGCTCCACAAATCTTCTGCATGGTAACACAGAAATGGGGGAGCTCAGACATAGATCTGTTTGCCTCTCCCCAAAATTTTAAACTGGACAAATTCTGCACAAGGACTTATCATAGACAAACATGGAAAGTGGATGCCCTGTCCTTCATATGGAAAAACCTATCAGTCTATGCCTTTCCCCCTCTGCCTCTTCTCTCCAAGGTCTTACTAAAGGTCACATAGGAAAAACCAAAAATTATCCTAATTGGTCTGGACTGGCCTCGCCAGCACTGGTACCCAATTCTAAGGAATATGTCTCAACTCCCTCCTTGGTACTTGCCTCAAATACCTCATCTACTGTCTCAGCAGAACAGTAAAATTCTGCACACTCAGCTCCAAACTCTGAACCTTGCCACATGGCTGATCATGTAATTATTCAAACACCACCTCTCAGTAAATCTGTGATGGATGTCATTTTGGAAGCCAGAAGGCCTAGTACCAGAAAATCTTATGCTGATAAATGGAAGATATTGTGTGCTTGGAACCAAGCACAAGGAACGGACACAGCAAAACTAATTATCCCTCAGATTTTATACTACTTGACTGAGATGCTTGACAAGGGCCTATCTTTTTCTTCAATAAAAATCCATGCCTCTGCCATCTCGGCTCATTACAACACGGTGCCTCCCATCTTCTCTCATCCTCTGCTAAAACAGTATCTTAGAGGGGCCAAAAATTTAAGGCCTCCCAGATCATCACCAACTCCTGCATGGGACCTCAATTTTGTGCTGGAAACACTCACCCTGCCTCCTTTTGAACCAGCAGCTACTGCACATATAAAGTTTTTATCTTGGAAAACAGCTTTCGTTTTGGCAATTACTTCAGCAAGAATGGTTTCAGAACTACAGGCTCTCATGGCTGTGGAGCCTTTTATTATATTTCACCTGGACAGAGTGTCCCTCAGGACCAACCTTCCTTTATGCCTAAGGTGGTATCCAGTGTGGCTCTTAACCAAACTATTCACCTGCCAACATTTTACCCAAATCCGCAGAACAAGGGGGAACAGATTCTGCATTCATTGAACGTACACAGACAACTAAAATTCTACTTAAACAGGACCAAATCTCTAAGAAAGTCTGAGCAACTACTGGTGGAAAGGCTATATCAAAGCAGACTATTTGTAAGTGGATAAGCCACTGCATTCGATTCTGCTACTTGCATCATGGTAAACCTGTGCCCAAGGGAATCGGGTCACATTCCACCAGGGCTGCTTCTACCTTAGCAGCCTTTCTCAGAGGAGTTCCAACCAAAGACATTCTAGAAGCTGCTACTTGGAGCTCTGTTCATACCTTCACAAAGCATTATCATTTGCCTCTCTTCTCTAAATCCAGGGCAGGCTTTGTCACTGCAGTTCTGCAGGGCCTTATATGCTATTTAGTCCCATCCTCCCATCATTAGCTTTCGGATTCTACCCAAATGTAATGACTGCAACAGTGAAACACGAAGAACATAGTGCAGTTGTGTACACTTACCATAAATGTAGATGTTTGAGTGTGTTCACTGTTGCAGTCTGGGTTACCCACCCGCCATCCCCCTTTTCTATAACTTCTCTTTCCTTCACTATATTCTAAAGCCTTTGGTGTATTTGCTTTTAGATGAAGGTAAAGTTTATGTTGCTAAAAGTGCATTTACATATATTACTGTTTGTTTATATATATAATTTTTTGCTTTTTGGGGGGGGCACCTGACATGTGGGTGCCAGAATAACTGAATAGAATGGCATCGGCTGCATGTTTTATATCCCCGACGACCTGATGTCATGGAAGAGGAGACAGCAACCGACGCAGGACCCAAGACTTTATTCAGGCCGACTGAGGGCAACCTGCCAGTATATTACCCAAATGTAATGACTGCAACAGTGAATACACTCAACATCTACATTTATGGTAAGTGTACACAACTGTACTATATGGCTTTTTTCTATTAGGATTTGTATAGTAGTCCTTTATACCTTATGTAAAGCAGCAAACAAGATCTGAGGGAGGTTAGGGATTGGTGCATCTTGGGTAAGGGACTTGAGAGCTTTTCGGTGACCGAGATGAATTGGATCTGAACCCAACAGTTGAATGAAAATGGATGACACAGATGGAACATTATGGTAAATGCTTAACTTTTTTACTCTGTCAACAGTTGGCTTCAGAATTCTGCCTGACTTGTGCATATGACTATGATTGTCTTGTCTAATTGTTTAGTGCGTGTGTATTTCTAACCAAGACTGCTATGCCAGTTTTGCTGTGCTGCTGTTGTAAAACCCTTTTGTGTTTCTTCTTGGGCTATGGCTGAAATGTATCTGTTTGGACAAACTAACTTTAGTGCCAAACTCCACAGTTGTAGAGCAGAAAATGTCTCGTCAAGATGCTGAGAAGGAAAACTGCTGAAAATTCAGGTGGTTCTTCAAAAATGAAAAGTGCTGGTAGTTTTCATTGCTCCTTTTTTTCTAAAGCTTTAGCTCTCCCTTCTCTTTCAGACTACATCAGGTTCATCTTCTGTCTCTTACAGGGTCCCTCTTAATTTATCAGGATTCAGTATGACCAGATTTTGCTGCCATCCTTTTGTTTCATTCTGGATAGCCTGGATACTGACATTTTGGTTTCTAACCATTATTTTCTCACTGGTATCAAATAAAGCCTAATGAGAGAAAATGCTTCTAGGTTAAGTGAGTTTTTTCCATAGTGTGTTAAAAACATTTTACTTTCTTTGCAAACATCATTCATCATTTTTCTTATTTGCTAACTTGAGCCATCTTGTTAATTGTGAATTTGTTAGCCTTAACAGCCTGTCTTCTCTATGAAACCTTCATTAACTTATTTTCTGAGTGCTTAATATGAAGACGACTGTTCAGACATATTTTATATCCTAAGAAGCCAATGTTAAGTTGTCAATCTCGCCTTCATTCTTGCTGCATGGGTTCGGAGCCGATCCTCGGCTCTGACTCGTTCACTCTAAAAGCTCGAGAGCTAGTTCCACCGGCTCGAGGCTCCCCTATATCCCACAATGCTAGGCGGTAACTCCCCAGATCTCGTTTGCCGCTACAGCGATCGAGGTGTGTTCCTACCGGCTCAGTTTAGTTTATTGGTAAAGAACTAGCTTCTTAGCCTTTTTTCCCCTTTTAAGTTAGTTTTCTGATAAATACTTAGTTTTGAAATAGTTTATCCCATTCCCGTTAACTTTCCACCCCCTTTTTACCACAAATCTCTAGAATTTTTCCCTCGGGCCCTAGGCCCAGTCCCTCCTTTCCTATAGTGAGTGACTGTGTTTTATAGGGATTTTTATTTCTAGTTACTATAATTTGTTTTAAATTAGTTTTAAATTACTCCTAAGTGTAATCGGTGTGTGTGTGTGCTTGTGTGATTACACTTTCCCCTTAGATATGTCTAAGGAATCAAAGGTCTCAGGCTTTAAGAAGTGTGACTCGTGCTGTCAGAAGATGTCTCTGACAGACTGTCACACTTCTTGTGTGTACTGCCTGGGACCTTTGCACCTGCAGGACTCATGTGCTGTTTGCCATGGCTTCAGCCCTAGAGTCCTAAAGGAGTGAAAAAATAAACTTATTTTAAGGGGCTTACTTAAGCCTGAGGGTCCCTCGACTCAGTCATCGGGGAAACCCTCTAAGTCTTCCAGACCTTTGGCTCCAGCATCTGAGCCGTCTTCTGGAGGCCCTAAAGCTATTCGAACATCGGCTCCGGCCGGAGCCGAGGAAGACATTACTCTGTCTGCTCCGATTATTTTATCGGAACCGACAACAAGAAAAAGGTCCCGATCTCCATCTATTGGCTCTGTTCATTCGTCTCCACCATCACCCTTGCTGTCTGAATGGAGCCATAGATCCCACTCTTCTAGGTCTTCCAGGTTATCGGACCATGACCTTCAGAGAGTAGTGAGTCGACTTCTTAAGTCCGAGGCATTAGCCCAAATGCTTCAAAGTCCGACTCGACAGTCGAGACCTACTCCTGTCACTCAAATTCCTCCTCTGACTCTTTTGAGTTCGGAGCCGGGGCGGCTCGGACCCGAGACTGTGGTAGCGTCGGAACCGATACCTTTGTCTTTGGTTCCGTCGTCGACTCCGATGTCTTCCTTGGAAGAATCTCGGCACCGGACTTCCCTCGTCGGCTCCGAGGGGGCGAGTGGCATCAGACCCTTGTCCGACCCCGCTCTCCCTCTCGGTGCTTCGGCGCTGGTGAGTTTGGCTCCGACATCGGCCTCGAGCCATCACTGTCGGTGCCGGGGGAGGTTTTCAGTTTTTCGGAACGGAGACCTCCGGCTCTGCCTGACAGGGGTGCCTTCGAGGTCATGAGGAGCGTGTTGGAACCAGGTTCAACTCCACAGTCTGTTCTTTCTGCTCCTCCCTCTATGGTGCCTCCAGTGATTTCTACTCACTCTCTCATCCCCGACCGTAGAGAGCCAGCTCCTCAAGTTTCCCCTGTGGGGATCTCCTCCTCCGAGGCCTCTCCTGACCCTGTAGGAGAGCCCCCTAGGAAGAGGCAGTGCAAGAGGAAGCACATTGACTCCCCTGAGTCTGTCACCTCTGACACTGATTTAGAGGATTCTGAAGGTTCCCCTCGTTCCCCCTCTGAAGATGTCTCCTTTGCAGACATCCTTGAAATCTTAAAACAGAGGGGGAATTAGCCATCCCTCAACCCTTCAGAGGATGAGTCAGTGTATCTTGAGGCGTTTGGCTCTCGCCCTTCCACCTCCTGGGTGTCCCCTCCCTTTGACCCCCTTATGCAAGTGGTGGCAAAGAAGGCTTGGGCGGCTCCTGACTCAGTGGAACCCACCCCCAGGAGACCATCAAAGTTCATCACGGCCCCCAAGGATAAAGAATTTCTGACCAAAGGCGTCTCTGTTGATGCTATGGTGGTGGCTGCGGCTACCAAGAAGGAGTTAGCTGATCCTTCGGTGCCTGTTCATCCTCCTAACAAGGAGTCTAGGTCGATGGACAGGTACGGGAAGCGGATGTTCTCGTCAGCGACCTTTACTATGAGATCGCTGAATTACCTGTGTCATTTTACTCGTCTTCAGAGGGATTTACTCAAAGAAGCGAGTGAAATGTTGAAGGACCCAACAGCTGTGGGTTTACAGGATAGGATGAACTCTCAGCTGGCTACCCTTAATTCTATAACCAACTCTTCCATGCGCCTCCTTTCATATGCGGCGGATGGAGTAAGTAGAGCGGCAGGTACAGGTGTAGCCTTGCGTAGGCACGCCTGGATGCGGCTTTGTAACTTTGCGGACCCTTTTAAGGCGTCCTCTTTGATGGATCACCCCTTTTTGGTCCTCAAGTGAAGGAAACTCTGACTAGGTGCGAAACTGATGGCAAGACTTTCTGCCGTCGGAGTCCGTTTTTCTACTCCTCCTAGACCTTTCCCCAAAGGTCAGAAGGGGGGAAAGATGTGGTTCCGCAAACAATCTCAAGGAGACTTGCCTGACGCACAGAGTCATTTCCCCTCTAGAGGCAGAGGGGGGAACAACAATGGTAGACGCCGTCCCTGGGACAGAGGGGGTCCGCAGAATCAGGGCAGTCGAGAATCCTTTTCCGACAAGCCCTTTCAGCATCCCTGAGGTGTTGCCCGACTGCCCACCTTCGGAGGCAGTCGGGGGAAGGTTGTCACTGTACCCAAAAGCCTGGCTATCCCTAACTCAAGACAAGTGGGTACAGTCTATCATTTCCGAAGGTTACAGAATCCCTTTCCTTTTCATTCCGAAGCAGTCCAAAAAATCCCTTCCAGACGTTCCACCCAGTCAAAGGGAGCAAGCAGCATTAGAAATTTCAAAGCTGCTCGCAAAAAGAGCCATTCAACCAGTTCCAGCAGACCAAGTAGGATCTGGAATCTACTCCAAATTCTTTTTGGTTCCAAAGAAAACAGGGGACTGGAGACCCATTTTGGATCTCAGCAACTTGAATAAGTTTGTCAAGAAAACAAAGTTCCGGATGGTCACGCTGCAGTCCATTCTTCCCCTTTTGGGGCGGGAAAACTGGATGTGCTCGATAGATCTCCAGGATGCGTACTATCACATCAAGATGAGTCGACGCTCCAGGAGATTTCTCCGCTTCAGGCTGGGAACCAGTCATTTTCAATTCAGAGCCCTGCCCTTTGGTCTCACTACAGCCCCGCGAGTGTTTACCAAATGCATGGCAGTGGTAGCCTCTCACCTGAGACGACAAGGATTCCAGATGTTTCCTTATTTAGACGACTGGCTCCTTACAGCCCCCACCAAGCATCTTTTACTTCTCTCCAGAGACTACACTTTTCACACATGTCAGGCACTAGGCATATCAATAAACTACGAAAAGTCTGTCTTGTCGCCTTGTCGTGTTATTACCTTCATAGGCGCAAATCTAGACACAATCAAGATGTCAGCCAGACTCTCAGAGCAGAGGATAGCAGACATACACAAACAGGTCTTCCTCGTCTTGCAGAGCAACAAAGTCAAAGCCAGACTGATCCTGAATGTCTTGGGGATTATGGCGGCGGCCATCCCTCTCCTACCATTAGCTCGCTTCCATATGAGAATTTTACAATGGATGCTCTTCACACAATGGTCTTACCAAAGTCTCCCAATGTCCCATCCTATTCGGATAACTCAGTCGTGCAAGAATCATCTCTCTTGGTGGATCACATCTCCTCAGCTCCTGCTAGGGAGACCTTTCGTCCATCCCCCTCCGGTTGCTACAGTGACAACGGACGCCTCCCTGATCGGGTGGGGGGGGGCATTTCCAGGGCAGGACAGTCCAGGGCATGTGGCAACCGTTCGAGTGCCACTTGCACATAAACGTCCTAGAGATGAGAGCAGTGCTTCTAGCATTTGCAAGCCCTACAAGACTCTCTTCCCAAGGGAACTATAGCATTTCAAACAGACAACATGTCTGTAGTGTGGTACATCAACAAACAAGGCGGAACCAGATCTTACCCCCTATGTCGAGAGGCACTCAGACTGTGGCAATGGGCGATTTCTGTTAGCAACGCACATCCCCGGGAAGTCCAATGTGATTGCAGACAAATTGAGCAGAGCTATACTCATGCCTCACGAGTGGTCTCTGAACAATTCAGTGTTGGAGAAAGTTTTTCGAAAGTGGGGCAGGCCTTGCTGCGACCTTTTCGCTACTCCCCAAAACAGCAAGTGCGACGATTTTTCACCCTCTTTCCCCAACCAGGCCACCCCAGCAGAGATGCTCTAGTGCACGTTTGGCCCCGGGGACTTCTGTATGCCTTTCCTCCCTTCCCACTGATATCCCAGCTGATACAGAAAGCCATCGCTCAGGAAGCTTCCATGATCCTCATTGCCCCTTACTGGCCTCGACAGGTTTGGTTCCCTTTTCTCCACCGTTATCTGTTGGAACAACCTTGGCATCTGGACCCAGTTCCAGACCTCTTGACCCATCAGTCGGGTCAGTTGCACCACTCCCTTCCCTCTCTGAACCTCACAGCGTGGTTCCTCCAATTCCGACTTTAGCCAGGCTTCCTTTGATATCTCACTCAGAGATATCTTGATAGCTTCTCATAAATCTTCCACTCGGAAGATTTATCATAGCAAGTGGAAACGTTTTTCCTTTTGGGCACAGTCAAAGAATATAGGTCCTTTCACTGCTTCTATTCAAACAGTTCTAGACTTTCTAGCCGAACTTTTCCACTCAGGTTCATCCCCATCTACCATTAGATTTCAATTGGCAGCAATATCGAACTTTCATGTTGGAGTCTCAGAGTCCTCCATTATGTCTCACAAACTCTGCAAGGCTTTTTTAAAGGGAGTGTTTCTCCTCAAATCACCCATCAGAGATCCTCCTCCTCAATGGGATCTCAACTTGGTTCTGGCATCCTTAATTCTTCCCCCCTTTGAACCTGCGGCTTCATGTTCTATAAAGTTACTTTCTTGGAAGACACTCTTTTTAGTAGCTGTCACCTCAGCTAGAAGAGTCTCCGAACTCCATGCTCTGTGCAGTCGACCCCCTTATCTGATATTTCATAAAGACAGGGTGTATTTGCGTACTAACCCGTCCTTTTTGCCCAAAGTAGCTTCATTGGCAAATTTGAATCAAACCATTGAGCTTCCTGTTTTCTTCCCAAATTATTCTAGCAGGTCAGAACAAAAGTTACACGGTTTAGATATTCATCGCCAACTTAGGTACTATCTAGACAGGACCAAACAATTCAGGAAATCTGGCCAACTGTTTGTTTCTTATGCAGAAGGTAGAATGGGCCTTACAGTTTCTAAAGTCTCTCTCTCTAGATGGCTTACTTCGTTGATTACCCTAGTGTATGAGATAAGACATCAACGGTTGCCATCCAAACCCAGGGCTCATTCAACTAGAGCTTTAGCCACTTCTATAGCTTTCCAAGATAGGCTGCCTATTGATTCGATTTGCTCTGCAGCTACTTGGGCTTCTCCCCATACCTTCATTTCTCATTATAAGTTGGACTTGGCCTCTAGAGACCGAGCCAACTTTGGTTCCACTGTACTCAAGAGTCTGTTCCGATAGGCCACCGGGACAAGGTGCTAGGACGGTCCCATCCAGCAAGAATGAAGGTGAGATTGACAACTTAACATTTAGAAGTTATGTACCTACCATAACGTTCCATGTTAGTTGTCTTCTTCTCGCCTTCTTTCTTGCGTCCCACCCTCCTTCCACCTAGCCTGGACAGACCTAGATGAGTTTTTCTTTGTTCCTTATGGAATTTTTCTTGCTGGCCTTAGCTTTCAAACGAGATCTGAGGAGTTACCGCCTAGCATTGTGGGATATAGTGGAGCCTCGAGCTGGTGGAACTAGCTCTCGAGCTTTTAGAGTGGCCGAGTCGGAGCCGATAACCCATCCAGCAAGAAAGAAGGCGAGAAGAAGACAACTAACATGGAACGTTATGGTAGGTACATAACTTCTAATTTCTTCCTAGTTGAGTCTGAAAGCTTCAGTGATTCAAATTTTGGATTTTTGGTCTCATTGCATCTGATTCTTATGATACCACATATGAAAAAAAAAAGGCCCAATGTCTGATGTCTCTGTGGTCCCAGCAGCAACCATTATTTTTTCAAGTCCCAGTTCTGAGGTTTGTCAGAAGAGAAATTACTTAGTGAATACAACAAATTTTCCTAAATCCAGGCCTCCCATTCTACCCACTGCGTCAAAGCGGTCACCACAAATGACTCTGACTTTGTTTAGGGAGCGTTTCAGGAGGGATAAAAGTGAAAGATTTTGGGCATTAAGGACAGATGCAAACACGCAAATATAAAAGAGATGCTGGCTCTGATCAAAACACTCTACTGTTTTGAGTCATCTTTGGTCCCCTGGACCTCTTCAAACTTTTACAGGCAATACCACACTCGTGGTACATCAACAAACACTGGAGAGCCAGGTCTTACTCCCTTTGTAGACTCGTCATGTTAGCTTGGGATGTAGTTTCATAGCACAGTCTCACTCTTCTGGCATCCTACAGCCTGTCTGAATAAAACTGTATGGTGGACAGGCTGAGCAGGACAAATGCAGACCCTAAAGAATAGAAACTGCGGGGGGGGGGGGGTCTTCTGATATTTGATCCATCTGTGGGGAGTTCCTCAAGTAGACCTGCCTGCCTCCCCTCTGAACAAACATCTGGCAAGATTCTGCTGATGGACTGCATGCAAGAAGGCCTGGAAGACAGATTCCTTTTCCTTTCCTTGGACAAGAATGGTCTTGTATGCTTTTCCACCCTTGCCATTGGTATCCAGGGTACATTTGAAGATTCAGAAAGAATCCCCAGGATCATTGTGGTGACTTCCTTCAGGCAACAGTATCCATTATTTTGGAAGTGGCCAGGGGCAAGTACCACAAGCTTCATCACAGAATGGATCTACTCACTGAAGAACAAGGGTGCTTGTTACACCCTGACCCTCGATCAAGTTCACCTGACTGCCTGGAAGATAGGATCTTAATTCCATTTAGACATCTGTTTACTGAATATGTACAGCAGATACCAATGGAGGTAAGAAAGCCTGCTTTTAGAAAGTCATGTTTTTATTTGTTGCCAACAACATAAGCAGCACCCATTCAGGGATAGTGTTTCTCTGATTTTACAGTGTTGAGTTACTGTCCTTTACCCTTTCTTAACCTCCAAACCCTGGACCCCACTCAGTTTGAGTTTATAAAAGGTTGATCATGTCTACTAAACCGGATTGGCTCTAGTGACTGCTTCAGAGAAGTCATAGATGAGGGCACGGTTGTGCACACAGCCTATCTTGACCTTGCCAAGGCTTTCGATACCATCCCCCACTTTGGAATTATAGATAAACTCACTAAACTGGGCATAAATCCCTATGTCACAAGATGGGTGGCCAACTGGCTCACTGACAGATCCCACACAGTAAAAGCCGACTCCCAAGTCCGACTTCAGACCAGTGACGAGTGGAGTACCACAGGTTTCGGTCCTGGGTCCTCTGCTGTTTGGCATTTACTTCTCTGAAGTGCAGGCCAACACAGAAGGTCTTTGGCTAACAAAGTTCGCAGATGTCTGCAAACTGGGAGCCATAATGGAATCACCTAATGATGTAGACATTCTACAAAAGGGCCTCACAGAGACAGATGCTTGGTGTCAAAGTCATGGTCTCAAGCTCAGTGCCAAGAAGTGCATTGTCATTCCCTTTGGGAAAAATACGGTACCCATGAATTACCACATAGGTGGTAGCTCACTAAACAGTGTGTGATGAGACCTCTGGACACAGGTGGGATAGTAGTCTCTCCTTTGATAACTACATCGCCACAGTAGTCAGGAAATCCTTCTACGTGGCACACCTCATCACAAAAGGGTTCTCCTCTAGAAAAAAAGGAGGTCATTGTTCCTCTCTACTCATCCCTCATCAGACCCATTATAGAGTACAATCCCCCGTTTGGCGTGTATCTCACAAGACACCTACAACAATTGGAAAGGCCACAGAAATACCTCACTAAGAGGATTACTGGCCTCAAACAGATGCCATACGCAGATCGTCTCAAAAAACTCCAGCTCTACTCCGTTGCATATCGCCTACTCAGAGGCGATCTCTGCCTAACATACAAAGCTATGTCAATCCCAGAGCTGTTGGACATGATACACTTAAAGAAATCCCAATCTCACCGAACCACACGCTCCGGGGACCTAAACCATGTCACCACAATAAACAGAACATGCTGGAGGGATAGATTCCTGTCCCAGAGACTTCCCATACTCTGGTACAAACTACCCATTCATGTCAAGCAAAGCTCCTCATTGGCCCTCTTTAAGAAAAATCTTGACGACTGGATGGGAAATAGAAAATTCACCCCGGAGATCACTCCTGTGGCACTGCTTGACAGGGGCACAGGAAAATAATTTTCTTGAGTGGCAAAAGCCAGGGAACCTTTTTGGCTAGGCTTATATAGGCCCCAGGGCCAATAGCCTAGTACCTACCTATGAACTCCTCCATCAAGTTTCAGCACATTTCCCCCATGGATCCTCCTCTTTAAGGCATTCTCATTTCAAAATGTTTTTCAAAGGGTTTTTGTCCAAGAGACCTCCAAGAAAACAATTGGCTACTCCTTAGTTTCCTAACACAAAATTATGATTCTAATACTTGCTTCTTTTGAACCAGCTAATCTGGCTGACTTGAGGTTCTTAACATGGAAAACTGCTTTTTCTTGATTACTCTGACCATTTTTTCCACAGAGACTGATCAGTTAATTTCTTGCAAAGGTAAGAAGGGACATCTATGTCAAAACTGACCATTTCCAAATGGTTGCTCAGGCTATTACTTTCTGTTGATCTTCTATTCACATGTTCCAGTATTCATCACATATGGGTTTACTCCTCTTGCTACCCGAACATCCGGCCAGTATACAAAAGTTTTTAGTCACTGTATGGTGTGTGGGAAGTCTGATGTGGCTAGTGAAACATGGCCCATAAAAGTGACATCTGCATGCACCAGCCCTCAGAACCTATCGGCCACCAGTCGAACGTCAGGTGGTATTGCCATCCCGGCTGATGGATTTCAAAGAAATCAGATAAGTGCCCTGTTGGGGAACCTTTTAGGTAATTTTCTTTATCTTGGTTCTTGTTCATGTCATCCAGAAAGGGCAAGTATGAGTGCGGCTGTCAGATACCCCACAAGGACCCCCACGATTAGTGTCTTTTTTTTGTTTAAGTCATTCGCACCACTACAAGGCCTGCTCCATTTGCCAGGTGTTTGTATCCAAAACTTTGCATAGCCGTCTGCACGTACTCGATCTTTATCTGGAAAATCATCATTTAAAATAATTAGCCTTGGGTATGAAGGGTTCCGCCGACGTATTTGCCGAACCGCCATAAAAGAAAGCCAAGGTGATCAGGCCTGCCACTACTACTTCACCTCTTGCATCAGACTTTCAGCCTGTGGCCGACGTCGGCCTGGTTGAGGATTCGGGCTCCGCCGCCTCACAGTGGGTACCTCCACGGAAGCCACGTAATCCTGTGCAGAGGGCACGTTTGTAGAGGCTTTTCCAATGTCAGTTTCCAATGCCCGGGGTGGGGGCCAGCGATTTTGGTAGGTCCGTTGAATCCCTCCAGTTCCTTGCAGTCGCCTGATTCTAGGCCTTTCTCCCTTCAGACATCCACCAGGCCTTTCAAAAGGAAGGAAAAAAAGAAAGCAAATTTCACCTGCTACTGGAAGCATGCCTGACTGGCAGGCTTTCAGCCAAAGTTGGTTTAATGCTTTCATGGCCTTATGGCCTACCACTACAGGGACTTCGACCATCCCTCCTCCTATACTGAGCCCAAGGCCTCAAACATCAGACCCCTCTCTGAAGGAAGAGGATTTTTTTCGGATTCTTCATCTAAAGAATCGTTCTCTTATACTTAGTTTTTTCTCCCTTGGGATATGGCTCCCCAGAGGAAGAATCCGTTGATCCTGACTCCTCAGTTGAGGATTTAATTTTTGAGGAGGCTGTTACCAAGATGAAGGACATTTTAAGTGGGAATCATCTGAAATGACTGGGGTTCAAAAAAATGTGGTGTGACCTCATTCAGATGGATTCCCAACTCCTACTGCTGTTCCTCCAATTCTGCTTGCCTTCCTAGATGCCTTCTCTTCAGCAACCTTGAACTCACAACCCCCTGATCCACACAGACCTGACAGATTGTATAAAGTCCCTGTGACTGCTAAGTTTAAGTGTCCTCCAGAAGACCGTGCCACCATTTCCATCTCCATGGATAAGGTCTCTAAACTATTACCTAAAACCACCGTTCTTCCTGCTGACAAAGACAGCAAAACCATGGGATGTCTGGGTAAGAAAATTTACACATCTGTTACTCTGGCCTTCAGGGCTGGCTTACTAACTACTGACACACATGGCTAAATATGCCTTGTCCCTTCTGGAGAAAATCTCTAAAGAATTCTCTTATTCACCAGATTTTGCTGCCAAAGTTTCACTGTCCTCCCTTCTTGCTGTCATCTCCCAGGTTACCAGGCACTCTATAAAATGCAGTTATGATGCTGCTGGGGCCTCAGTCAGGTTATCAGCATCTGCTTTGAGAAGGTATTCCTGGCTATCCCTCCAGCCTCTACCAGATGTCTTTAGAGCAAAGCTGGTTGATGCCCCTCTGGACAGTACAGCTCTGTTTGGTACAAAAGTGGCTGATTTTTTAAGTCACTACAGCAAAAGGGAAAAGAGATGCAGGATTTAAAACACCTGCTGGTCTCTCCTATTCCAAAATTCCAGAGTAATTATCCAGCAAAAGCGCAGTTTATTAAAAACCACTCTCGTCCTGCAGCTCCCATAAGGCCCAGAAAAACGACTATGAAGCAACCCAGTCCTGCCAGAGCTTCCCCTTCCTCTAGCTGGAGGTTGCCCTTTCAAGACAGGGCAGGTAGTGTCTGACTACCTGTCAGCCTTAAAATCCCAACCCCCTCCCTCTCTCCCTCCCTCGATGCATCTCTCTCATGGTCTTCCAGTGTGGACATCCATCACCTCAGACAAATGGGTCCTTTCAATAATACATTTTATGACCTGGCTTATGCCCCCAAAGTGAAAGGGGTATCCTACAACCTCCAAAACAACAGCTGTTACACCTATTGCAGCCTTTTACTAGAAACTCTGATGGCACAAGGCACCATTGAAATGGTACCACTGGCTGCAAAAGTAGAGGTTTCTACTCCAGGATTTTCCTAGTCCCTAGATAAGATGGTCATTGGAGACCAATTCTGGACCTCTCTTTCTACTCAACCTCTTCCTTCAGGTTTGTACTTTTAGGATGTTGACCTTACCAACCCTTTTACCACTCCTCCTTCCCCAAGGGTTCATGGCCACCCTAGATATAAAGGATGCCTACCTTCACATCCCCATAAGGCCTAATTTCAGGAAATATCTGAGGTTCTCTGTGGGTCCTTCTCACTTTCAATTCTCTGGCTTGCCCTTTGGGCTTTCCACAGCACCCAGAGTATACACCAAATGTCTGGTTCCAGTTATTTCCTTTTGCAGGACAAAAGAAATCCAGATATTCCTTTATCTGGACGACCTGCTCATGCAAGCAGATTGCAAAGAGATCTTCCTGCAACACATGTTACTTACCATTACCCGCCTGCAATCCCTGGGACTTCAGATCAACTTCCCAAAATCCCACCTGGAACCTTCCCAAGACATTGTGTTCCTGGGGTGCAGGATTCGCACAGACATCATGAAAGCTTACTTCTCCCCACAAAAGGTGGAAAGTTTAACCAAACACTTACTTCTGGTCCCCCAGACAACAGAATTGACAGCAAGGTGCAGTACCTCGGGCTCCCTGGGCTACATGGCAGCCACTATCCCTATGTTACTATTAGCAAGACTCCATATGAGGAAGTTGCAGTGGTACCTAAGGTCAGTCTGGACCCAGTACTCCCACCCCTTGGAGTACCGGGTTCCCTTCCTATCCTGCCTCAAACTAGAAATTCAGTGGTGGCTGAAGCAAGTAAACCTCAATCCAGGTCTTCCCCTCCAACCACCTCAACCCAAATGGATCATGAACACAGATGCCTCATACTTGGGCTGGGGAGCAACTCTGGGCCATCTGAAAGTGCAGGGGCTGTGGACAGGGCCACACAAAAAAGAACACATTGATATCCGAGAGATGTAGGCAATACTCCTGGCTCTGTGAGCCTTACCAAGCCAGTCTGCAAAAAGGACCACTAAAGATCTTTACAGACAATACCACAGTGCTGTGATATCTCAACAATTTGAGGGGGACCAGATCTTACTTGGTTTGCAGACTAGCTCTCCTGGTGTGGGAACTGGCCACCTCCAAGGGAGTTACCCTGCAGGTGGTTTACATTCCTTCACAACAGAACTCCTAGGCAGACTCCCTCAGCAGATCCATAATAACCACAAATGGATGCTGCACAAGGATGTCTTCCTGGACCTGATCCACCAGTGGGGTACACTTCAAATAGACCTGTTTGCCTCCTCCATCAACAAGCAACTTTCTTTCTTCTGCACCAGAGTCCCACACCCTCAGGCGATGGCAACATATCCCTTCTCAATCTCTTGGAAGGGGAAGTTTCTCTGTGTATTTCCCCCCTTCCCACTTGTACAGAAGGTCCAGCTGAAGATCCGGCAGGACAGACCAAAAATCTTGGTGGTGACTCCCTGTTGGCCAAGACAGCATTGGTTCCCCCTACTCTTATAACTATCCAAGGGCAATCACCACAAGTTACCCATCAGAGTGGATCTTCTCACACAGCACAAGGGATCCCAGATACACCCACAGTGGCAATTGCTGCACCTCACACTGTAGCTGATAGGATTCTGATCCATATCAGACACTTTTACAATGAGGATGTGCTCACTGTCCTGCAGGAGGCCAGGAAACCAAACACAAGAAAATCCTACATTTCAACGTGGAAGAGATTTTCTATATAGTGTGTCAAAAGACAGTTAGTCGCACTTGCAAGCGACACCCCTCTAGTACTGTCTTACCTGTGTGAACTACTGCAGACAGGATTGGCCTACTCATCCATTAAAGCCCACTTGTCTGCCATTTCAGCATGTCTTCCTCTGCATCCCCCCTAGTTTCCAGACTATCGGCTAAGTTGTTCCTTAAAGGGGTCCTTCACCTGAGACCCCCCCCCAGGAAGCCATCTCCACCCCATGAGACTTCAGCTATGTTGTAGAAAAGCTTATACTTCCTCCATTTGAGACCGTGCATTTAGCTTCCCTAAAACACTGTACACGGAAAACTGTGCTACTCGTGGCCTTGAGTGTCAGAGCTACAAGCCCTCATGTTTATCCCACCTTTCCTGGTATTCCACATGAACAGGGTTACTCTTAGACCTAACCCCTCCTTCATGCCCAAGATGGTGAATGACCTTTCCCTAATTCAAGCCATACACCTACCCAACTTTCTTTCATAACTCACAGGGAGACAGTGAGAGAGTACTCCATTCCCAGGATGTGCACAGACAACTCAGATTGTATCTGCACAAAAACCAAGTCCATCAGACAGGCTGGTAACTGTTTGTCTCCTTCCACCCCAGGGCCATAGGGAAGGCAGTAATCAAACAGACTATTTCAACCTGGATTTTCAAAGTTATCACCTTCTGCTACAAATACCATAGGAAATCCCTGCAAGGTACTGTTAAAATGCACTCTACCAGGGCAATGGCCTCCTCAGGAGCCTTCTTCAGGGGTTGGGATACCTCTACTATTCTTGAAGCAGCCACTTGATCATCAGTGCACACCTTCACCAAACATTACAAGTTGGACCATATTTCCAGAGCCAGGGCAGGATTTGCCAGGGCTATCCTTCATAGATGCCTGGAGACCACCTCTAGACCCACCATCCCTTCTCATTGAGCTTTGGCACTCGCCCATATGTGATGAATACTGCAACATGTGAATAAGACATAGAAAAGTTGGGTAAAATCTTACCATAAACATAGATGTCCTCCTCTTCCATGTTGCAGTAGTCCTACCCTTCTTCCCCTCCTGGTATGCTGCATCTCCCTTTCTGGATGGCACAGGACTGGCATTTCCCTTGCTAGGATTGGTTCTGACTGGGGCTTACAGTTCTGAGGGCTGGTGCTTGCAGACGTCACTTTTATGGCCCACGTTCCACTAGCCACATCAGATGTCCCACTCACCATACAGTGACTGAAAACTTTTGTATACTGGCTGGATGTTCATGTAGCAAGAGGAGTAAACCTATATGTAATGAATACTGCAACATGGAAGAGAAGGACATCTATGGTTCTGGTAAGATTTTACACAACTTTGCTTTCTCAGCATAACAAAACTATTTAGGTACAGTCAAGGCTCACTCTACCAGGGATTCATCTGTGGCTTTTTGGAAAGGGTTGGATTCTAGAAGTATTCTAGAAGCAACAACTTGGTCCTCTGCATATACTTAATTCCTTTTCTAGGTCTCAATCGCGCTTTGCTAGGACCTATGTCCATGGGCTTGATTATTTCCTTTCTACCTCCCAGTTGTTGTAAACTAGGTAATCTGCCTATGTAGCTAAGGCTACTGCAGCAGTGATCAATATGGTGAGCATAGTATATTTGCATGTAAACTTTACATAATAGTGGATATTCGAATGCTCACTGCTTCAGTAGCCTTTTCTTTCCTCCATCCCTCTTTTAGTTTTTGATTATACCAGCATGTGTGTAGATGTATATATTTTACTGCTAGCTATGTCCTCTCAGGACACAGCCTCCCGCTGGCATGAAAGCTCTGAAGGGCTTGACGGTCAAACCATTTTGTTTTTTAGGCAGATAAGCTCGAGCTGCCTAACAGTTTGAACACATGAAAGGTTCCCTGAAACGTTGGAAGCTGCCAGCTGTTATATACTTGGCTAAGGCTGCTGCAGCAGTGATCATTCGAATGTCTACTTTTACGGTATATTTGCACACAACTGTGCTTTCCCTGTATTTTGTATTTGTAATAACTGTGGAGCTTTTCTCTCTGTGCTTCCGCTGAAACTGGGTTTAACCCCCAACCGAACTTTACTGGTAAACAAAGATATGTAAATGTTATATTGAAAAAAGACATATTATCCCTTTGAGCCTGCATATTTAATTCATTCATTCATTTGTTTGTGTCTACCAGGTAATTAATCTGGTCCAGGGACAGTGTTCAGCAACAACTCAAGGCACAGCAGAAAGATAACAAGCAAGAGGCGCACTTAGAAATACAGAGAGAGAAAAAAAAAGTACTGCCATTAAGACAGTTGGCAAATATTGCTTGCACAAAACATAGCTCAGGGGGTGATAGTACATGTAACATCAAACATTTATAAGAAAGCATATGCTATTAATGCTTAAATATACAATGTAGAGGATGTAAGCTTCATGATAATTACAGAATTGTATGTAAGCATGTTGCACAGTTCACAGAACTGTAGGATGTTACTGCACTGTAATGCATTAAGAATCTGCTTGAGAAGCTTGCATGGCTGTACAAAAAGTGATTTATCATGTCCCAACATTCACCTCACCACATCAAAAATGAATTCCTTATTGGGATTATTTGAAGTTTCTGTCCTGGAAATAGTTAATCTATTACTTTTACTTCCACCTGGAGAAGTCCGAGTCCCCCTCCCTCTTGTTTTTCAGAACCTTTCATATTGTTTTGTGAGGATTGGACAGCTGTTTCAGCTAATCCTGCTATTGTGTATAAAGCAATATTATTTCTTAATTTACATCAAAATGTCCCGTTTCCTTTTTTTACCTTTATCCTTAGAATGTTACCAGGGGGGCTTGCTTCTAATCTAGCGAGTCAAAACTACTTATGGGTAAACCACTTCCCTTTGTGTCCTGGATGCTTTGGCTTTTTCTGCAACTTTGTGTTTTGCTGTTGAGAGACCAATCAAAGCTTATTCGAGTAGAGTTGCTTTATTTGCAGTTTTCTTTAGAGAAGTCTCTAGAGTAGTTCTGTGTGAAGCAGTGATCCAGACTCTGTGCACACCTTCACCAAACATTGCAAGCTGATTAGCATCATCAAGACAAGAAGTAGTGTTATATGAGAGGTGGTAGGTGATTCCTTCTTTAGCATTCTTAACATGCTGTTCTACCCAATTATGTCTAAATTGTGGAGACACATGATTGAAAGTTATTAAATGTTTGTGTGAAGTACTCACCAAAACAAGAGCTGGTTCATTCTTATCTTCACAGTTTAAACTTTTGTGCCTCCGGTCCTCAATTTTTTACACTGCTACATTTGGATGCTGATTAGTTGGAGTATAGTTGACAAGAGTTAACTTTTTCAACTAGTTTTTGTCTCCTTTGCACAGTTTAAAACTGTTTATAGGCTTTCTTTCATATCCTAAAAGTAAAAGGTTATTTCATTAAAAATATATATGTTTGGGTTGTGTTAGGAATGTGCATCAAGGTACTGGTACTTTGGTTGGAGCTGGTATGATCATCTTGTTTCCATGATGCACATTCTTGAAATGTACAATTTCTTAATATACCATTTCAGGTTGGTGTCACTGTCTGAGATTGACCATTGATGCGTGTTGTCCTTGTAGATGAGGGGTGGGGGAGGGGTCCACGTGTTATTTCTACCCATAACTGATAATGTGCTATTATTTTTCTGGGTTTGTAGTTAGAAGAGCTGGTCACCCTCTTCATGAGACTGAGCTGTTTTTCTTGGCTGAGGGAGATAGCTTAGCCTGTGAATGTATTAAAACCTAGTGACGACTACAGGCATTTTTCTGGGATCATCCTAGTTGTACCTCTAGACATCTGGTGCCACATTCTCATATTTACAGTTTTATTTCAAAACCATGATGCATGCAAACTTATAAAATGTTTTATTGTAAATCTGACATTTAGTATAACTGAATTTATACAAGACCTCTGCCTAGTACAGCTGGAGAGTGTTTGTTTAATGACTGATCTATTTATATTATGCTTTCATATTTTGTAACTAGCCAAAAATTAAGCTACATAGTCAGGATTGTTTACCCTCCTATGAAAGCGCTCAGAAAGAATAACAGAAATGCTGCTCATAGTACATGTGTAGCTTGAGTGGATTTTGACATATTGGAAATTGTTTACAATACATAATTTTTAATGTGCTTATTGTTTATAATTTCCATTTTAAAGCCTGGGACCTGATGAATAGTATCACTGCAAAGCTGAGGTTTATACTTAAATGTTTTAGTAATGTTCACAGTTCTAAAAGTATGAACATTTGTTTGTACTAGGAGTTCATAATTTGATCCCCCCCCCCCCCAAAGGCTCATTGAAAGTTACAGTGCAACTCTTTAGAGCTCCACTAGAGGCAAAGACCACTTTGTTCCACAAAGTTTGTCAACAGATTAATTTTTTGTCACCATTTGCTTTTATCACCTTGTAGTCATTCTGCTGGTGGGACAGCTGTTTCCAAGACTGGATTCAAGGATGCATGAATTGTTCTATACTGCAGAAATTTGTGCCTTGACCACTTCATCATCTGATCTTGACTTTACCCAGCAATATTGCATAGGCTTGCACTGCAGGAGTATAGTTTCCTTTGGCATTCAGCCTCCTGAAACCTATCCTTCATTTGGAGTTTGTCTTATGTCCTCAATATTTTTTGCCGGGTGGCAATCCTGAAGGTTGCTCAGAATTTTTCTTGGCTGTTACCATGATAAATTCCTCAAAATAAGGGACAGATAACTACTTGCCGCTTTAGTTGCTCAAGTCATACAAGTTTTGAGGGTATTTACTTAAGTTTTTGTCCTCCTGTTTCTCTTGCATGGCCATTTCAGTGTCTTCGGATAATGTTTCTTTGTAGGTTTGCAAGTTTAAGGCTCAGAGCTGGAAAATATCCAAGACCAGGTTTGTGCTCCTGATCTGGTGTAGTGATACCACATTGAGGGAAGGTCTGCATATCCCTTGCCATGGTAGCTTGATTTCTCAGATTTACTGTGAGAGGGCCATCTCCGAGGAAATTCTAGACATTCTATTCTGTACATTAGAGGGTACTGTTGAAGAGTACATTAGAGAGTACTGTTGAAGATCAGATCATACTTAGTACTTGGGCAACAAACAAAAACATACAATTGTCTGACAGTGCACTAGGGACGTAACACTATGGAACCAATTTCAGCAGCTGCTATTTGACAAATCAAGTAGCACCAGCAGCTGTGTCAGCACTATTATCCACTCTGGATATTCTAAACTGCTTCACGTAAAACATTGCATATGAAGGGTAAACTGCACTAAATGCATCTAACTTCAGATAACTGTGGAGGGTTAGTGTTATACTATAATCATGTCTCTAAAGGGTATATAATTATAAATCCTTCTTTAGCTGTGTTAGAAAACTTAAAAAAAAATTGTATTCCTCAGAATTTGTTTATAATGGGGCCTTATATTTTCCTAGCCAACACTGCCAGTATACTTGCAAACAAATTTAGTGCAAACTTTACCCCAAGACTTCTGTTCCAGGTCCCAGGTCCCAAAATATATGAATCCCTTACTCCCCAATTATCTCTGAAGATCATTTACTGAAAGATCTAACCAAGACCAAAAATACATTCTCCATGGGACCTGAAAATGTACTTTGTTACTTAATAGTGGTAAATATGCCGTTGCAGACACACACCTCAAAATGTTTAACTTAATTTTAGCTACTGGTTTTGTCCTTGAGCTACACCCAGCAGCGATGATGACCTTGCATAAGGGTGGTCTTACAGCTGACCTATGTAATTACAGACCTAGAAGCCTTACAAACCTCATCTTGAAAGCTTTGTACCGTAGTGTAAATGACCTCATAAACTGTAATATCAAGGTTCTTGTACTTGATCCCCAACAGTTTGGTTTTATGAATGGGAGATCTTGACTGTTTAATCTAGTCACTTTTATCAAAAGGGTTTCAGAGACTTTTAGGTGGTGACCACGCAAAGCATGCTGTTTATCATGACCCGACTAAGGCCTTTGATACTATTCCTCATGATGGCATCAGACAAAAGTTAAATGCTTTAAAAAAAAAAATCAACCCATATGTGGTAAGATCGATAGCAAACTGGCTGTAAGATAGAGCTCTGTCAGTGCGAGTTGTAGGTGCTTTTTTGTCAAAAAGTATGAACGTGACCAACGGAATCCCTTAGGGCTCTGTGCTATGACCTTTTCTTTTTGGCATTTACTTCTCAGATCTTCAAGTAGAGAGGGTCAAGACTTCCAACTTAGAGTTTGCGAATAATTACAAACTGGGGGAGGGGTTAAGACATTCAAATACTACAAAATAACCCTCCTCTAGTAAACCCTTGGTGTACTAAAAGGCTCAAATTAAATGCTAAAATGTGTAGAATCATCACTTTGGTAGGTACCCCTTCACTCATCATACTGTCTAGACCGTACCTCTACAAAATGAAAATGTATTTTGGGATCCAAGTACTTAAGTTGATAGCTCTATCTGCTTTGACCGTCATGTAGTAGCAGCAGTTGTCATGAAATGTTTTATTTAACCTAGCTACTTGCTAAAAGGTTTTCTTCAGGAGAGGTAATCATCCCATTATAGTCCACATTGATCAGGGCAGTTATTGAGGACATCGCCCCCTTTGGGATGTATCTCACAAGAACAATGACCCTAAAAATTTTTAACCAGAAGGATCACAAATGTAAAGTCCCTGAACTACCAAGTCAGTTTGGAAGCTCTGTCCCTTTGTTTAGGGTCTGGTGACTGGCTGGGTATCTGCAGATTTACACCAGCCTTGACTTTTGTGACCTTCCTGGAGAACAGTGGTAATGCCTAAGAGAAGGATACTGGCAAGGTGAGAGTGGTCAGGAGACTCAGTGGTCTTGGAATATCTAGAACTCTCTTAGTCTGTCATTCATTAAAGATATCCATAGACTAAATTTTCATTTGTATATACTTTCTTAAATGCTTTTAAACTGGTGAATTTCTGAAGTAATTTTTAATTTTAGCAGAAATTTTGAGCAGCTTTAAAGCATTAGCAGTAGGTTAGAGTTCTTTGAACTGAATTAGCTCAGCATTATTTATATGTGAGCGGTGATTGTACTTATTTTGTTTATTCATTCATTCACTCTCTGATGCTTGCTTTGTACTTTTCATGGCCACAGGGGAGCCAGTGCCTGTTCCACCAAGCCATTTATGTAAGGCAGAGAATCATGTCTGGACAAGATGCCAGTCCATTTCAGGAAGCACACATGCATTTGGATGCTTTAGGAAGAGCACAGCTTACCTATCTACTTCTCATAAGGTGAAGAAAACCTAGGGCCCTAGCAAAAACCCCTGCTTGGCATACTGAAGACATGCAGCCTCCACACAATAGGTATCCACCCTAGCTGAAAACTGAAGTGGAAAATAATGCCTGATATCCGTCCATTTCCACTGTAGCAGCATTCTTTACATTAGGGATCCCCTGCCAAGGGTGGCCTGATGTCCGCCCAGTATACCAAAGCCTTTAGGTTGCTTTAAGGTGCGCCGTACGTCACACATGTGCTCCTTGCATAGTATAGAATATAAAGGTAACGTCTGGATGTACCATCCTCAGAACTTTGCTGCCAGTCTGAACTCTTGTTGCTTTATCATCAATCTGAACCCTGTTCTGTTGCTGGTTCACCAAGCCATTGCAGATAGGTGCCCGGTTGGGGTTCTTTTTTTACTTATCTTTTTTTTATTGTTGCTTGAGGGGGTTTCATGTCATCCAACAAGGGTAAATGCCAGTGCGGAAGACAGATTCCCCATAAAGACAGTCATGACCAGCGTCTTTTTTTTTTGCTTCGTCATAGACCATCTTCTTTAGCGCTTTATCTTGAAAGTCAGTGTCTTAAGCTGCTTGCAAAAGAGATGATGGAGGGTACTTCCCACTCTGAGGGACAGCCATTAGTGGAGGTGGCTGTGAAGCCTAGGCTGGAATCTTCTACTGTTCGCCTTCACCAGCTGTCTTTCCTGGGGCGATTGCACAGTGCTTCACCTGGCTTTGTCATTGGATTCCCCTGCTGCGACTGGGTTGGAGACCAGTGGGGATCCGACTTTCAGCTCATCTGAAGCGACTTTCCAGATGTCCATTTTGGAAACTCAGAGGGAACCATGGCTGATTATTTCCGAGGGACCTAGGAGTGTTCCTCAAATATTAGTCAGAGAAGTCATCCCTACTACTAGCAATCCTGGGTCAGTTCCTGATTTTATAAGGTGGATGTCCCATTGAAGGAAAAAGACTAAACATATTTCTCCTGCTTCTAAGGATCTACCGAGTGAATGGCAGCACTTCACTCATGGTTTGTTTAGTGCTTTGATGGCATTAAAACCTCCTGAGGGAGAAGAATGTGTACACCTCTGCTACCTTGGCTTTTAGGACCAATTATCAGACCCATATGTTCAGGTATTTGTTGACTCTGCTACCCAGGCCTGTCAGGTTATTTTTGATCTTCCAGGTGGCTCATCATTCCATCAAGTGTAGTTAAGATGCAGCAGATACTTCCTCTAGGACTACTGCTTTTCGGTCAGTGATGAGGTATTCTTGGCTTAGGCTTCCACCTTAGCCTGATGATATTAAGGTTAAGTTGATGGATGTCCCTCTTGATAACAAACACTTGTTTGCTGAAGTTGTTGCTACTATGTTTAAATCCCTTCATCATAAGGGCAAGGCTTTACAGGAACTTAAAAATGTTTGTTCTGTGCCTAAATTTCAGACAAACTACCCCAATAAGCCAGCCTTTGTTTGCAGGCAGTCTCGCCCTCCTGCTAAGGGCAAAAAGGGTGGCAAGCGGGCTCCTCCTGCTAAGGCTACTGAGACTTCAGTGCCTCAGAAGTCTCCTTTTTCAGATAAACCAGGTGTTGTCTGACTGTACTATTCTTCACAGCCACTTTCCTCTTTCTCTCTCTCTCTTCTTGTTTGGCTACAAATTACTTAAGATTCTTGGGTCCTGTCCACTATTCATTAGGTGTATTTTATGGTTTGGAAATCCCTTCTGCCTTTTATTTGGGTGTTCCTCTGCTCCCTCAGGAACAACTCTCCTTTTTTCCAGAAGTGCTTCAGAACATTTTGACTCTGGGTACTATTCAAGAGGTGTCTGTGTCCCAAAGGGGAGGGGATTTTACTCCAGGATGTTTCTAGTACCCAGAAAAGAAGGGTACTTGAAGACCGATTTTTACACCTCTCATCTAAACACTTTTCTGAAGGTGCCTTCCTTTCAAATGTCCCTTCAGACTTTGTTCCCTCTTTTGTTTCCTTGGGCTTACATGGTGTCTCTGGATCTCAAGGATGCTTATCTCCATATTCTGATCTGTCCCCTTTTCAGGAAGTTTTTTACATTTCTCTGTTGCTTCATGGCATTTTCAGTTCTCTGCTTTGCTCTTTGGCCTTTTTACTGCCTCAGGGGTATTTATGAAATGCCTCGCTCCTGTGATTGCTTTTTGCAGGATTCAGAGGATCCAAGTATTTCCTTACTGGACGACCACCTGTTTCAGGCATCCTTTCCAAAGGCACTGTTGCAAAATTTTCATTTTGTCATTTCCCTTCTGCAAAACCTGGGGCTCAGAATAAACTCCAAAAAGTAATTTCTGACTCCTCCTCAGGACCATGTTTTTCTGGGGTGCAGGATTCAGATGGTTCCTATGCTGGCATCCCTGCCTCCTTCCAGGCCTTGACACTCATTTCCTCCTTTCAGACTCTTCTTCCTCTGACCTCTTACTACAGCCAAGGAGTTTCTGAGAGCTCTGTGGTTCATGGCGTCCACCATCCATATGCTTGCTGTGGCTAAATTCTACATGAGAAAGTTTCAGTGGCTCCTGAAGTCTGTTTGGCTTCAACATGCGCATCCCCTAGAATTTGTAGTTCCTCTTCTACTTTGTCTCAAGAACTCTTCCCCCTCAGGAGATGTTAACAGACAATTCAGACATGGGATGGGGAGCAGCTTTTGCCTCCTTAAAGGTGCAGGGGGTGTGGTCACTGTAAAAAGTCAGTTCTCGATTGCTTCAAAATATTTTATTGTAGTGAGTAACATATAATAATAATAGCATATTCAAATCAGCATAACTTGAAACACAAATATATTCAGTTTAGCATAACTAAAAGCACGATTGTAATAACTTAATCTGAACAAGTCTTGCATCAGACTTGCCTGACTTGCTATCCTGAACACCACTTATTACATCTTTTCAGCTCAGTGATTTTCCCTCTATAGACCACAGCCACTCACTCTAACCTTGGTTCTCAGGCCTTGTGTTGTTTTGCAGCCTTGCAGGTGCCAGGCTGTTTAGTTATACAACATTTTCTTGATTTTTCCCTTGAGTAAGAGAACAGAAAAAGAGCAGTCTGTAACCTTCCCTTGGGAACTGTTATCTCTCATGCTTGGCCAGCAAGGTTATTTCTTTCTGCTTTTCTAAAATGTATGCATAAATGAAACAATTTCTAGGCCTATTTCACCCTTTAGCCTGTCTAATAACTACTTTAAAATGGAAGTCTGTAATCTAACATTCACCACTTCAACAGAATGAGCACATTAGTGCCAAAGAGATGAGAGCTCATCTGCTGGTGCTTCAGGCATTTTATCCTCTTTTTCTCCCCAGGACCTCACAAGGTATTTACAGACAATACCACAGTGATGTGGTATGTAAACAGACAAGGGGAAACAAGGTCTTCTCTTCTTTCCCGGTTGGCAGTCCTAGTGTGGGATCTTGCTGACCAGTGTCAAGTGACTCTTCAGGGAGTTTACATTCCCTAAGGTCAAAACATTGTGACAGATGCACTGAGCAGGTCCTTAACTCAATCCCATGAATGGATGCTCCACAGGAATGTGTGTCTGGGCATTGTCCACCAGTGGGGTACTCCTCAAATAGATGCATTTGCCTCCTGTCTGAACAGACAACTTCCTCTGTTTTGTGCTAGAGTCTTAGTTCCTGTGGTTTGGTAGTTGAACATCCTGTCTTTTTCTTGGAAGGGGATGTTTCTTTATGCGTTTCCTTCCCTTCCCCTCCTTATAAAAATCCTGTTCAGAATTCAATAGGATGCTCCCAAAATCATGATAGCATTGGTTCCCTCTTCTGTATTTAGCAAAGGGCAGTCATCACAAGTTACCGTACAGTGTGGACCTACTCGTACAGGACAGAGGATCTCTCATATATCACCACCTGTCCAGTCTTCAGTTGTAACTGTGGGTGACAGGATGTTTCTGAGAACATGCTTAGCGTCCTGCAGGAGGCCAGGAAACCCATACTAGGAAATTATATTAATCCAAATGGAAGAGGTTTTCTGTTGCTTGTTTTCTCAAAACCTGGATCCACTGTCTGTGGATATTCCTTTGGCGCTCTCTTAATCTGTGTGAATTACTCAATGTTGGGTTATCTTATTCTTCTATTAAGACCCATTTGTCTGCTTTTATCTCCTACTTTAGCTTCTAGGTTTGAGGCTAAACAATTCCTAAAAGGTGTCTTTCATATTGGCCCTCCCAGGAAGCCTTTTCCTCCTCCCTGGGATCTTAATTTTATTTCGGAAAAATTGACTCTGGTTCTTTTTGAGCTTGCAGAATTGCTCTTGGATGACTGTACTTTTTTAGCCCTTACCTCTCTGCCAGACGGGTGTCTGAGCTTCAAGCCATTATGGCCTGTCCTCCTCTTTGTTTTTTCATAAGGATAGTTTACTAATCCTTTTTTATGCCTAAGGTGGTGAATGATTTGTCCCTTAATCAGTCTATTCATTTGCCCACTTTTTTTTTCCCTTCTATGCAGTCTGCCATTGAAAAGGTGCTGCACATATTGGATGTGTATAGACAGCTCAGATATGTGGATAAGACTAAGTCTATTAGGAAATCTGATCAGCTGTTTGTTTCCTTTCATCCTAGGTTTTTAGGATTAGCTGTATCCATGAATACGGTTTCTTCTAGGATCTCAAAAGCAAGTACAAAAGAAAATGAAATATTACCCCCAGGTTACTCCATACTATGGGTGGATAGACTCAACAAAAGAGGAGGTGGAGTTGCTGTCCTCTTTAAAGACCATCTCACTTTAACTTTCTTAAAATGCAAAACCCCAGAACTGGACAGTGCAGAAATCTATACCACACTAACCATAAATTCAAGAAAAACACTTAATATAATTGGCTGCTATATCCCACCTGGAAATAATGTCCCAGTTTTAGAATGTCTATTGCACTGGGCACCTTCGTCAGGAGACATTCATACTGGGTGATTTTAATTTAGACTGGTTTGCATGTGATACAGAGCACCCCATCCAGCACATGAACTTGCATGGTTTTACACAAACTATTCAAGCACCTTGCCCGAATAGATAAAGCTAGTAAAAAAACAATCCACCTTGGATTGGATATTATTAAATAACTCCTCTCACTCATTCCAATCAGGTTGCCTTCCTGATGGTGTGAGCGACCACCTACCCACATTTCTTATACGACAACACATATTCTCGCCAAAACCTACTATGTTTAAACAACTCAGAAAAAAAACGTAATTTTAATATTGACAACTTCCTAGCTGACCTACAAAGGTGCAATTGGACTCCACTCAGATACCTTGACCTAGATGATGCAGTGAACCACTTAATAAATCTTTCTTAGATGCATTAAATTCACATGCCCCTGTTAGAACCTTCAAAGTAAAATCATACTATACCCCCCCCCCCCATCTAAGCAGAAACACTAGGGCCATTCTGAAAACTAGAGATAAAGCCTGAGAACTATGGTGCAAGACTAACACAGTAGTTTCTACAACAGTATCAAAAACTTAGAAATAAGCAAAAAAACAAAGCAGGATAAATAAAATTTCTATCATAACATTCAAAACACACATCATAAAAACCCTGAAAAATTCTGGACAGCTATAAACTCAACCCTTCACCCAGGAAAATCTACTACACCAACGCCAAACATCCACAACAATTCCGATAGCATAGCTACCATTTTTAACAAACATTTTACTGAATCTATAATTGCCCTTTCCAAACAGCAAACTCATACTCCTGATATCAAACCAGCCAAGTCTACAACTAGCAATGCCTCATTCTCTTTCTCCCCAGTTCCTACAGCCACTGTAAAAAAACTACTAAAAAAACGAAAACCTACTACACTTGCCATAGATAACTTACCCACTGAATACCTCAAAATTGCAGCTGAATCTATAGTCTTCCCAGTATCAATCCTTATAAATAGACCCATTCTCGAAAACAAGGTCCCTCAACTGTGGAAAATTTCCCATGTAATCCCACTTCATAAAAGGGGACCTTCCACAGAACTGACAAACTATTGGCCAATTGCTATTATTTCATCTCTTTCTAAACTACTCGAAAGGTGTATTCATCTCCAGGTCATGAAATTCTCACTAACAAACAACCTTCTCGCAAACACTCAGCATGGGTCTCGCCCATCACACAGTACCACTACAGCTCTCTTATCCTTCAATAATTCTGTAAACCGTCACAGGAATAACAACAACTTTGTATCTGCTATCTTTCTAGACCTATAAAAAGCTTTTGATATGGTCTTCCATTTCAAACTAATAGATGTTCTAACTGAACTATCCTTCTCACCATCTGCCACAGCATGGTTTCATAACTAAACTATTTATCTGGCCATAAACAATCTGTTCTATGTCAGGGTGACCTATCTCCACACCTTCCTTTATCCATTGGTGTCCCCCAAGGATCTATCTTGGGGGCCGTCTCCTTTTCTCCCTCTTTACTAGTAATCTACACACAGCTACTCCACATGGTTCTATAGTACAGTATGCAGATGATTTAACACTTGTCTGTGCTGCCACTTCTCTATCAACTCTTCATTCTCAAACACAGGAATCTTTCACTTCTGTTGAAAGATGGTAAGCCAACGCCCATCTAATCCTGAACCCAAACAAAACTAAATTACTCTTCCAACCTGACAAGACCTCTATCTCATGCCCAACATTTAACATAATAGCCAAAGACAATACTGTGATCTCCCTGACAACCCAACGCAAGCTGCTTGGAGTGGAAATAGACAATACCCTAAAATTTGACTTGCATGTCTCCCCAACTATAAAAAAAAGTCCATAAGAAACTTGGAAGTTTGTATAGGCACAAAAGGTTCCTGACCACAATGGCCAAAATTACATTAGCACAAACACATCTGCTCTCCACTCTACTATATGCCTCTCCAATTTTAATTAATCTAAGGAAAACTGACTTATCTAAGCTAGAAGCATGTTATAATAAAATTGGTAGGTTTGCATCTGACTGCCCATATAGAACACATCATTGTACAGCTTTAAGGATACTAGACTGGCTTGAGCTTCCCAACATTGTTCTTTACAACCAATTCTCTCTAACTCACAAAATTGTAACACAACCAACTAGAACCTCTGCACTACAAAATCTCATCCTTCCTTACAGTTCCAGCAGACCACTTTTGCTCTAACAAGAACTTACTCACGGTCTCCAAGGCCAACAACACTGCAGGAGAATCTTTATTTTCCAACTATATGTCTCGTATATGGAACTCCTTTCCTAACTCCATTCTCTCAATCTCTACTAACCACTTTAAGCCATCACTTAAAGCTTATCTAAAAAAAAAAAGTGGCTATGCTCCTGTACTAACCTCTCCTGAGTGCTCTGATGCAAACGTATTCAACTTCTCCCCGTGTTTAACTCTTGGTTCCTACCGACCTGTCTTAACCTTGTATCTTGACATAAGTCATACCTACAAATAGTACTAGCTATGTTCAAAGCCTAGGTTTTTATCAAGATGTAACAAATTTGTATGTTCTTATGTATATACTACATTTTGTTTACTTTTTTTGATTATTGTAATGTGTGAATGAAAATTTACTGTTACTCATGGAGCTTTTCTCCTTGGGCCACTGCTGAAAAAGGACCTGTGTCCAGTTGGACTTTCCCGGTAAACAAATGTTAAATAAATAAAAAAATATTTCTTTTTGTTGTTCATTTAATGGTAAAAGCCTTCCTTATTCTGTTACGGTTCATCCTAGTAGGGCTGTGGCTGCTTCTGGTGCTTTTTTTTTAAGAGTTTCGATACCAACTCTGTTCATGAGGCAGCTACCTAGACTTCAGTTACACTGTTAGTTATGTAAAATATTATAACGGTAGATATCTTTCACTTCACTGTTGTAGTATTCACTCCCTCTGCCCCCTAGTCCATTTCTCTTCTCTCTTCCTTGGATTGGCATTCCTACTGGGGCTCTCAGTTCTGAGGATGGTTCATCCGGACCTCACCTTTATGCCCCATGCTACGCAAGGAGCATACGTGTGACATAAAAATGTACATTAAAGCAACCTAGAGGTTTTTGGTATACTTGCTGGATGTTGGGCTGCCCTTGGTAGGGGATCGCTAATGTAAAGAATACTGCAACAGTGAAGAGAAGGACATCAACCATTATGGTAAGGTTTTACACAGCTGTACTATATGCAGCAGTGCTGCCTGCTGTACCAGTAATCGTTTTATATTTTGAGATTCTTAAATGAGAGTCCTGGATTAGTGAGACTAAATGTGTGAAAATGAAATGGACTGATTTTTTTTTTTTTTTTTATGTAAAAGTGTGTGTATATGTATGTATGTGTGTGTGTGTGTGTATATATATATATATATAGGTCTACATTTGTTTGTTGAAAGCTCGTTATTTCAACAAACAAAAGTCTGACCCCATTTACACGAAAGTACACTTTCGCAAATACTGGGTCACCGAACCAGTAACATTTAAAAAAAAAAAACACTGCAAAGGCAGCTTTGCAGGGGAGCAAGCCCCCCTGCACCCCCCCCCCCAGAACCCTGCTACTTTATGTATACTATCACCACCAAGATCTCACTACAGTGGGGAAAGAGTTATATTTCCAAATCCCCAATGTAGTGTGCTTCGGTGTTGCAGTGTTACTTTTTTTTTTTTTATATCACCCAATTCCTCAGAGCCGCACGCTCCAGGGATCCAAACCTTGTCATCACAATGAACAAAACATGCTGGAGGGAGAGGTTCCTGACCCAGAGACTCCCCATACTCTGGAATAGACTGCCCATACATGTCAAGCAGAGTGCCTCCTTGGCCCTCTTCAAAAGGAACCTTGATTGGATGGGAGATGGGAAATTCACCCCAGGGATCATGTCAGTCGCCCTGCTAGACAGGAGTCCAGAGAAGTAAATATTGTGGGAAGAAATATCCAGGGAATTATTGTGGCTAGGCTTGTATAGGCCCTAGGGCCGATAGCCTAGTACCAACCTATGAACCAGTTTGGTGAACCGGTATTAGCGAAAGTGCACTTTCATGTAAACGGGGCAGGACTTTTGTTTGTCGAAAATAATGAGCTTTCGACAAACAAAAGTAGACCACACACACACACACACACACACACACACACACACACACACCATACCTCTCAACTGTCTCGAATTGCTCAGTGTTTACCGAGTTTTGGGGTCCAAATAATGGGGGGCCACATTTCCCGAGTGGCACCCCTTCATTTCTGAGATTTTCTCAGCTATTTTTTATTTTTTTTTTCCCGTTTTTGAGCTAACGTCATCATGTGCGTGATGACGTCAGTTACGTCGGTGGCTCCAGCCTATCAGATTTGAGCTTGCATTCCAGGCCCGGCTGTTCAAATGGAGAGCAGGGAAACATTATCTTTTGGCTGCAGCCTGCACTCAATTATTATGAGCCATTATGCTTAACACTGTTTGTGTAGTCACAACACCTGAAAGATTTGTTTAGAATGATTGATGTTCTTCGTCTCACATTGCTGCAGTCATAACCTGTGGGTAGTCCGCTGTCTTTGGTCGGCCCGAATACCAAAGTGTTAGGCTGGCGTCGGTCATGGTCGCTCAGAACTGACGTCAGTACACAGTAGTACTTAAGCGCATGACCGACGCCATATCCTCAGTCTTTCTTGCCGCGTGGTCTGAAGCAGAAGCAGCGTTTGCAAGTGCCGTTCGGCGTTCTGAAATTTTCACTTTTCGAGTTTCAGACCGAAGACCAAGTTGGGCTAAGTACCCCGTTGGGGAATACTTTTGTCTTTTCTTGCCTCAGTTAATCTGGATGTCAGAAAAAGTTAATAATTGTATTTCTTGTGGGAAACAAATACCTCACAGGGACTATCACTCTCTCTGTATTCCTTGCCTGGGGCCTGAGCACGACGTAGTCGGGTGTCGCTTTTGCACTAGATTTAATAAGCGCACCATAAAACGCAGATTAGACTGTGCTAGGCTTGTTTTCGGTAAGTGGTGTAACTACAACATGCCATCGGATCCTCCGACGCCGCTACCGCAAAAAAGCGAAAAGATAAATCGTTAAAGTCGAAACAGGATGAGTCGTCCGTTGCGGACGCCGGTTCTATGGAATCTACGGTTGAATCTGTGGATCCAGCCGAGGTCTCGGCGGAATCACAGGGGGAACCTTTACTATTACAGGAGTTGGCCTCTCGGGAGTTAGGTCAGGCCGAGGGGGCTTCTCAAGTTTCTGTGGTTCCATCCTTACAAAAGGTTATTAGGCCTTCTACTTCTGTCACTAAAGGCCCTGCTAAAGCTAGACCTGGTCTTTCTGGTACAGGCATCAGCCCTAGTTCTTCGGCTCTGTTCCTAAAAACATATGTTAAAATGGCAGAGGATTTGATTTCTTTAATCAGGGTTCTATGCCCTCCAGAGAAGAGGCCTAGGGTGGAGACAGATTTAGAGGGTTTGGAGCATTCCTCAGATTACTCTGAGTCTTCAGCTGAGGATATTCAGGATTTTCCTCCCTATTCTGATTCGGATGCAGAGGATTCCTGTCCTTCTGCTTCTCCTCCAGAGGATTTTTCTTTTTCTGAAACCTTGCACTCCATGAGGGAGCATTTCAAGTGGGAAGGTCAGGATTTCTCAGATTCTCGTAAGAGGCTTAGGGAATTTTTGTTTTTGCCACAACATAGACCTTTGGCTATTCCCCCTGTTTTAGATGTTGTTCAGGATGTTTTTTCTGAAGCTTCCCTTAATCCTGATTCTTTACCCCCTGCCCCTGTCAAGCCAGACAGGTATTACAGAGTTCCAGAGGCACATAAATATTTGTGTAAGAGTCCTAGAGCTGACCCGGAAACTATTATTCAAGGGCCTAAGGGTGTCAGGGCTTCTGTAGTTAAGAATCCAGTTCCTCTGGATAAAGATTCTAGAGCTTTGGATAGGTGGGGTAAAAAAGTGTATACTTCCTCCACGCTAGCTATGAGGGCTTTAAATTGCCAGTTTCATATGCTGAAATATCAGAACTTTCTGTTAGGTCAGTTGAAATCTAAGGTAGATGCTTTAGCTGAGGGTATAGAGTGTAAGGAATTGCAGGACTTAGTTCATGCCTCAGATCAAGTTGGTAAGCATTCCTTGCAGTGTGGCTTCGATGCTCTTCAGGCTTCTTCCAGGGTGGCTGCTACTGGTTCAGTTATTCGTAGGCATGCCTGGCTTAAGGATCAAAATTTGTCAGAGCATGTTAAAGCTCGAATTTTGGATGCTCCTCTTCAATCTGAAGTTCTTTTGGTTCTCCTGTGGAGTCAAAAAGATGGAAGACAAAGCTAAGTCTATGCAGACGGTTAAGGAATTTTTGCAAGTGCAGCCCCCTAAGTTTAGCAGGAATTGGCCTGCAAGAGGATGGTCTTACCCTTCTTCCGATTTTCAGTCTAGGGGAAGGTCTAGACGTGGTAGGGGCAGAGCTCACGCTCAGGGTTCTTTCAGACCTAGGACTTGGAGTTCTCCTGCTCAATCTTCTGGGGAGGGCAGGGGTCAGCCTTTTCGTAAACAGACCCAATGACCTGTATCTCCAGCTGCCAGATTCTTCCTGTCTGGCAGCTCCTCTAGGAGGAAAGTTGGCACTTTTCAAACTGAATTGGCATTTGGTCACCCAGGACAAATGGGTGTTGGACATAATAAATCAAGGCTACAAGTTTTATTTTCACACTTTTCCTCCTTTTAAAGGCATGCCAGATGTTCCTCCTCAGCAAAGGCTGGAGGCTCACAAACAAATTTCTTTGCTTTTGCAAATGGGGGCAATCCAGGTGGTACCTCCGTCAGAAGTAGGCCTAGGGTTTTATTCTCGCCTATTCCTTGTGCCAAAGAAAGGAAACACTTGGAGGCCAATTCTGGATTTGTCCATTCTCAATACATACCTAGACATTCCAAAGTTCAAGATGTTAACTTTACAGCAACTTCTGCCTCTGCTAGGCAAAGATCACTGGATGGTAACTCTGGATCTCAAAGAGGCTTATCTTCACATTCCTATCAGGCCCAGCTGCAGGAGATTCCTGCATTTTCGGGCTGGTACTTTTCATTATCAGTTCTCTGCATTGCCCTTTGGCTTATCTACTGCGCCCAGGGTGTTCACAAAGGTTCTGGCTCCTGTGATAGCTTTCTTAAGACTGAGAGGAATACAAATTTATCCTTATCTGGACGATTGCCTGATTCTTGCTCAAGATAAAGACAAGTTACTTCAACATCTACAGTATGTAATGGCAGCAGATTTTATTTCCACACAATGCCCCCCCTTTTCAAAGGCATGCCAGATGTTCCTCCAAGAAAAAAGAAAAAGAAAGCAGTTTCTCAGTTACTCCAGATGGGGCTATCCAGTTCCAGCCCTGTCCTGTCCAGGGAGGGGGCTTTTTTTTATTTCTCCTGTTCTTCCCGTTCCCAAAGAAGGGGAACACGGAGACCAATTTTTTTTTTTATCTATCCTCAACACTTTCTGGACATTCCCAAGTTCAAGATGTTGACGCACAGGCACTGTTACCCTCTGCTGGGCAAGGGGATGGATGGTAACTTCTCATCCTTCAAGGAGGAAGCTTGCCATGTGCATATATAAGGTGCATGCAGAAAGTACTCTGCGTTTCAACTGGAGATATTCTCTCTCCTCATTTCTGCCTCTTATCTACTGTTTCTATTCTGAGGTTCTAGGTCAGTGATATCTGCTGCTAGCTTCAGGCTTCAAGGCATTCAAACTTTACTTCCATCAACTATCTCTCATCAGTCGTGTATGACTGCAGGGACAGTCAGCCTTCAATTAGGCCGGTTCATCTTTAGGCCTTGTATTCTGGTGCTGCCCAACTGACTATGAGAAGCTGCAATGGTATGGTAAAAATGCAAAAACAGCACACTGTCATCACCGCCAAAAAGATTTGGAAAATACTGCCTTCACCACGCCTTTCCTTTCAAAGGGCCTCTTGTGTGGTGGGCTCGGGATAAACAGGTAAACGAGGACTCTCTACCAGCGATTTTGCGACATTTAAGTCAGATTTTTAACGACAGATGCCTCGGACACTGCTTTGGAAAATGGAAGACAAGTGGCCTGTGGATACAAGACATAGACTACAGCAGACTACAGCATCTACATATCAGCGCCGGGAGTTGTAGCCAGTCAGTTGCATTGATACTTTTCAGGGAGTTACTTCGCCAGGGCAGGTGTTGATTCGGCATTTGGCGCATTGCGCTCAGAACAAGCAATCAAGGGGAAAGGCCACGCTATCATTATGGCAAAGATTTATGGGGAGGGTGCGTTAAGCTGCGCGGGCACTCTTCAGACAAAGATTCTGCCAGGGAGCACAGAACTCCTAGCAGATGTATTATTAAGCAAAATCATGGATCCCCATATTGAGTGGATTGACTGTCTTCATGTCATAGAAGAAATTGAAATCTCCATGGGGAACTCCAGACAACCATCTGTTAAGCTTCTCCACTTCACCTAAAGCTGCCAAAAAAGTTGCACAAAGGGGTTTCATCAGGCTGTGGAGCTTTTAGAGTGGATGTCTCTTTCAGTTGGTTTTTTCTCCATGTCTATGCTTTTCACAGGTACTACTTCTTCCAAAGGTATTACTAAAGGTCAGACAGGAGGGGCCAAGGGATGATTTTGATAAAGCTCCAGATTATGTTCGGCAACACTGGTACCCTTTCTAAAAGAGTCTTTGCAAAAAGAAGCTCCATCTGGCCTACACGCTGCTTTCTGTTCCTGTTCAATCTCTCCAGGGGCGGTCATCTCAATCTCAAGCTTCAACATCTCCATCCTCATCACAGCAGCATATTCTCTGTTAAAGGAAATGGGGAAGGTCTCAGCTTTTAACACAAGTTAAAATGTGATATTGGAAGAGAGAAGGAGAAGTATAGGATTTCAGTGTATGAAAAAATTTGGAGATTTTTATTGAGGTTGGCAGCAACTTCAAAGGGAGATTTCAAGGAGAGAAATTTTGGAGTGTTGCTCTTAAATATCTACTAAGATTTGGACAAGGTTTGTCTTTCTCTTCTTTAAAGAAGCCTCACACTTTTTGTTCACAATTCAGCTCACTAAAGCAGTGACCCACCCCGCTTTTAGAGCCAATTTTCTCAAGCAGTTCTTAGAGGAGGGCTGGAAAACTTATTTATTGCAGGTTGTTTTGGGACTTGTCTTTTAAGGTGCCTAGGGTATTCTGTGAACGAAACAAAGTCCAGTCTAGTACCCTCTCAGGACATGTGCTTTCTGGGTGTGACACTGAATACAGCCTCTCAGATGGCTTTTTTGACCCCGGACAAACAAAGAAATCTTCACCTATACTTCCAGCAATTATCAGTAATGTCCAGGCTGACTGCAAGGACAGTCCTTCAAGCCTTGGGGTTCATGGCATCTTGCATTCTGGTACTTCCCAATGCCAAACTGCATATGAGGAAGCTACAATGGTATCTCAAAAGTGTATGGACTCAACACTGCCACGGTTTGGACACTGTCATTCAGATAATACCTTGCATCCAGAAGGAATTCTTGTGGTGGGCTCAGGAATGTCACCTAAACAAGGGACTCTCTGTGACCCGACCAGAGGCGAGTCAGATCTTAACGACGGATGCCTCAGACCTGGCTTGGGGAGCACACTTCAAGGGGAAATGGATTCAAGACACGTGGCCTCCCAGACTGCAGCATTTGCATATCAACATGAAGGAGATGTTAGCAGTCCAATTTGCCCTGATGGCCTTCAAGGATCTACTTCAACCAGGACAGGTGTTGATTCAAACAGACAACACAACTGTCATGTGGTACATCAACAAGCAGGGGGGAACCCATTCTTACCCTCTTTGCAGACAAGCTATGATTTTGTGGGAGACTGCTCTGAGTTTGCACATCACTCTTCTAGCACGGTTTCTGCCAGGAGCACAGAACTCCTTAGCAGATGTATTGAGCAGACAAATTGTGGATCCCCACGAGTGGAAATTGGATCCTCACGTATTCCAACAGTTGACAGTGGCTTGGGAACTCCAGACATAGATCTGTTCGCTTCTCCACTAAATTTCCAACTGCCAAAATTTTGCACAAAGATGTTTCACCCAAAAGCTTGGAAAGTGGATGCTCTATCTTTCAGTTGGAACAACCTTCACGTCTATGCTTTCCCTCCTCTGCCTCTCCTTCCCAAGGTACTCTTGAAAGTCAGGCAGGACAAGCCTTGCATGATTCTAATAGCACTAGATTGGCCACGTCAGCACTGGTATCCTCTGCTGAGGAGTTTAGTTCAGGAGCCTCCTTGGCCTTTGCCACCAATTTCTCACCTGTTGTCTCAGTCAAGCAATCATTTTCTTAATGTCAGGGTACAGTCCCTGCATCTGACAGCCTGGCGTATTCTGTTTTAGACCCTGGGGGGTCTCAGCTTCCTCAACAGGTTTTGAATGTCATTTTGGAAGCCAGACGGCCTAGTACTAGAAAAGTTTATGCTGATAAATGGAGGAGATTTTTTCTTTGGAGCACAGCAAAGAGCTTTGATGTCTCAGTGCCTAATTTGAGTTTTACACTACAGTACCTTACTGAATTACTAGACAAGGGTTTGTCTTTTTCCTCCGTGAAAGTTCATGCTGCAGCCATTTCTGCTCACTATGATTGTGACCCTCCTTTATTTTCTCACCCTTTGTTTAAACAATTTCTTAGGGGGCAAAAAACATAAGATCCCCACGTAGAGCTCCTACTCCTTCCTGGGATCTCAATTTTGTGTTGGAAAAACTCACTTTACCTCCTTTTGAACCTGCAGCTACATCTGAGTTGAAGTTTTGTCCTGGAAGACTGCTTTTTGTTGGCCATTACGCCTGCTAGAGGGTATCTGAATTACAGGCTCTCATGGCAGTTGAACCCTTCCTGATATTCCATAAGGATAGGGTGTCCTTGCGTACTAACCCTACTTTTATGCCTAAAGTTATTTCTAATGTGGCCTTAAACCAGTCTATTCATTTGCCTACTTTTTATGCTGATCCCCAAAATAAAGGGGAAAAAGTCTTGCATTCTTTGGATATTCACAGGCAGTTACGCTATTATTTGAGCAAAACTAAAGAATTCAGGCAGACTCAACAGTTATTTCTTTTGCTTTGGGTTCACAAGGGAAGGCTGTTTCAAAGCAAACTATTTCTAAGTGGATTGGCCATTGTATTGCTTTTTGTTATTCTCATCATGGAAAGGATGTTCCTGCTGGGATCAGACCTCAATCCACTAGGGCTACCGCCACATCTACTGCCTTTTTAAGGGGGGTAGCTGCTAAGGATATTTTGGAGGCAGCTACTTGGAGTTCAGTGCACACTTTTACTAAACATTACCATCTCCCTCTTTATTCTAAGTCTAGGGCTGGGTTTGCCACTGCAGTTTTACAGGGCATGTTGGCAGCTCCTAATGCTTTTTAGTTTGCCAGCCTCCCTTTACCTTTGCTTTGGGATTCTACCCACAGGTTATGACTGCAGCAATGTGAGAAGAAGAACATAGTACAGTTTTGTACCTACCATAAATGTAGATGTTCGAGGATCCACATTGCTGCAGTCCAATTTTCCCTCCCTCCTTCCCCTCTATAGTTTGGAGTTGCTGTGTTTCTTTTGGGATAATTATTATTTTATCTATGTTGGTTGTTGGGTATTTTCTATTTTGGCTGTGGCCTTTCCTTTTTAGGCCTTCTGACATCTGGGGCAAGAAAGACTGAGGATATGGTGTCGGTCATGCGCTTAAGTACTACTGCGTACTGACGTCAGTTCTGAGCGACCATGACCGACGCCAGCCTAACACTTTGGTATTCGGGCCGACCGAGGACAGCGGACTACCCACAGGTTATGACTGCAGCAATGTGGATCCTCGAACATCTACATTTATGGTAGGTACAAAACTGTACTTTTGGCAATATCTCTACAAAGAAACTAGAATGCAATTGCGATACGGAGCTCCGGACTTACTGCTGCATTTTCTCTGATTTCTGGCTGGCTCCTGGCTTGACATGCTGCGACATTTGAAAGGGTAGGTTGGGTTCTTATTTTCAGAAGGGGTGTGCCTGTGTTAATGCGTGCAAGGGCGGTTTATTTTTCTTAACGAGAAGCCTGCTTGGGTGCCCTGCTATTTCTGCACGGCGAGTTGTTGCTTAAAGTACTTCAAACGAGTGGGAGCTCTGTAAGGTTCGTGAACAACTACAAGTAGTGGTGTGTAAGCCTGCTTGGGAAAGAACTGCAAACGAGGTTGCATTTCTGCACAACTGCTACTGTTGACATTCAAACAGAGCATTTCTGCACGGTACTTGCACAAAAGGAGAGAGAGTGGTGTGTGTGTGTCCGCATGCGTGCCATTTCTCATTAAGCTACAGTAAAACTGAAAAAGCACAAAGTCAAGCAGCTTCCCTTCTTCTAGAGATAGATATTTCAATAGATGCACTTTGTTTTTTAAGTCTTTAAATATCTGTTGCAATAGCCAATATTAAGGTTGAATTGTAAGCCTATGACATGCTTTAATAATTTTAATGATGTTCAGTTATATCTGATTTGAGGAATAGCTTCTGTTGTCTATACAACAAAATTTTAACTTTCCATTAAATGACTACCAAAATATACTTGTCTTGAGGCATCCTGTAGGCATATAATATTTTAACTACTAGCATAAAAATGATTTTTTGCTAAAATACAGAAACCCTAATTCTGTAAAAAAAAAAAAAAAAAAAAAAAAAGGAAAAGTATCACCTAGAATGTTTCAGCACTTCTCTGCATAAATCATATACATAAATCAATTTCAGAATAGCATTTTAGCTGACCAATTCTGATGCCTGAAACAATGTTCTGTGTTCAAGAAAATGCAGAATAGTGAATATATACAGCTTTTTCAAGGTTACATTTTTGTTTTACTCAGCACAAAGAATGTTCCTTTTATCTAGACTGCAAGCATGGAGTGTTTACAGTATAAATACAGAAAAGCAAATCTATTGATTGTTATGCATGATAATGTTTCAAGAATTTCTAGGCTGCATTTCAAGATAATATAATGAAAATGTACCTGAAAAGCATTTCTGATTTGCAATAACACTGCTTTTTATTAGCATATTACCTATAGTGGTATCTTGCCACAGAATGTAACATATTGCTTTGTCTTACAATATATTTTGAATGAATCACAGTTTATGATTCTTATGAAATAAATGCAAAATACTGAAATATTAGATGTGAGCAATTCACCTGATAGGTTTACTTCCAAGAAAGCTGAATAATCAATGAAAAGCAAATAGAATATGAAACGATTCACTGTGTCACAACCATTTTTCATTATGCGACTTTTTTATTTTGAACTTTGTGGGTGTTGTTATTCTCTTACATTTCTGTATGTTTATATAGCTAACAGACACACACATGCATTCATATTGATATAGGCATGATTATGTGTATATGTGGTGGTGCAGTGGTTAGCGTCGCCTCACAGCAAGAGGTTCTCCAGTTTGATTATCAGCTGGGGTGCCTTCTGTGCGGAGTCTGCATCTCCTACCTGAAGTTACATGGGTTTCCTGTGGGTGCTCCGGTTTCCTGCCACACTCCAAAGACATGCAGTAAGTGGATTGGACAAACAAAACTGGCCATAGGGTTGTGTGTGTTAGTGTGAAAATGCCCCCACCTGAATACATCTGGTGGCTAGAGGTACTCTGGCTCAAGCCTTGTACCTTGGGTAGAGGTAAAAAGAGCCTGAAGTCCCTAGCCATCATCACTTGTAAATTTATGCCTTATATTTTTGCTCGGTTCCTCATTAAATCTGTGGTTTTCAGGAGTTTGGCATTTGAATTTCAGACTTCATATTCTTCAGAAAATAAATGGTAAGACAAAACCTTTTATTCTAGCAATTTTCTACGTTTATAAAATCAGTATTTACAATGTGCCTCTATTTTGGGGCTGTATTCCCCCATTATTGGCTTTGTCCATGTTTTTTGTGCTAAGAGGTTGAGAGCTATGATGAGAAGGGATAACTGAACTCATTAAATGATAGCCACTTAAGTTTCAGTCTTCCCGTCCTTCATAAAACTGTTGATGTGGCTTAGTGGTATGTTGATATGTCCCTGGTTTTTGCCCCCCCCCCCAAAAAAAAGTGAAATTGAAAATAAGTGCCAAGAAGCTGTGCAAGATGCCTATGGCTTACACTACTTTCATTATATATATATATATATATATATATATATATATATATATATATATATATATATATATATATGTTTGTGTGTAAAAGTAGACTTTTATCATGGAAATTTTCTGAATAGGGCAGTTTTGTCATTAGTAGATGTTCATCGTGTTTCACTGCTGCAGTCATTACACTTGGGTTATCCTGCCATCAGGCGGTCCCGCAGTCGGCCAGAGTTCCAAAGTCTTGGTCCGGCGTCGGTTGCCGTTGCTTCTTCCCTGACGTCAGTGCACCAGGGGTATATAATATGCAGCTGATGCCATTTTCTCCAGTCTTTCTTGCCGCGCGGTGCCCGAAGCAAAAGCAGTTCGCAAGTGCCGGTCAGCCGACTCCTGAGATTTTCGAATTCGAATTTCAGAACCGAAGTCTTCAATAAAGCTAAGTACCCTGTTGGGGAAACTTTTTCTTGCCTCAGACCGATGTCAGTAAAAGTTAATTGCATTTCTTGTGGGAAGCAAATACTTCATAAGGATTTTCAATTTTACTGTATTCCATGCCTAGGCCCAGACCACGACGTCACTAGTTGTCGGTTTTGTGCCAGATTTAACAAGCGCACTATTAAACTTCGGTTTGATTTTGCACTCCATTATTTTGGCCGAAGGTTCAATTATACCATGCCATCGGAACAACCGACGACCAGAAAACACAAAAAACGCAAAGACAAAGATAAGGACAGGCATCCGAGGTCCAAAACTGACGATGAAGCCTCCTCTAGGCCAGTCGCCGGTTCTCAGTGAGGCGCTTTCGCAGCCCCTGACACCCGCTACCTCAGAGCCACAGGCCGCCTCCGACTCCCACGTGGAGATCACTAGGCCTCTGGAAACTCAAGGTATTGGGCCTACGGAAATTAACCCCTCAGATGGGTCTGGAGCCGCTGAGCAGGCATCGGCTTCTGAGGGTGTTTCCAGACCTTCACAGCTTACCATCAAAACAACAACCAAGTCTAAAACTCCCATTAAAGACAAAGAAACAAGTACAGCATTCACCTGGACAGGACTCCATGCCTAAAAAACAGATGCTTAAAATGGCCGAAGACCTAATTACTCTGATCAGGGGTTCCCATCCCCTTCCTGATAAAAGGCCTAGGCAGGTTATAGACCATGATTCCTCTGACCAGGTTTCCATTTCCTCCTCTTCAGACCACTGATACTCTTTACCCCCCTGTGTGGGCTCTGATGCTGAAGAATCAATCCATTCAGCCTCTCCTCCTGAGGATTACTCTTTTGGGGAAACTTTACATACCATGAGGGAGCATTTCCATTGGGAGAGCCAGGATTATTCAGAATCCAAGAAAAGGCTCAGCGATTTTCTTTTATTGCCTCAGCACAGGCCCCTGGCGATTCCGCCTGTGTTAGATATTGTGGATGATGTGTTCTCTGAATCCACTTTAACCCCTGATTCTTTGCCCCCAGCACCAGTCAAGCCAGATAGGTACTACAGAGTCCTTGACTCTCACAAATTCCTTTATAAAAACCCTGCTGCTGACACAGAAACTATTTCCCAGGGTCCCAGTTCTAAAAATTCCTGTTCTAAAAACTGCTAAAAATCTAGTTTCCTCTGACAGGGATTCTAGAGCATTGGATAGATGGGGGAAGAAAGTTTACACTTCTGTAACTTTAGCAGTAAGGGCTTTAAATTGCCAGTTCCACATGCTTAAATACCAACAATATTTAATGTCTCTGTTAAAACAGAAAATGCTTACAAGCTCAGAAAGTCCTGACTATAAGGAAATGCCGGATTTATTGCATGCAGCTGAACAAGTGGGAAAACATACTCTGCAATGTGGTTTTGATTCATTAGAGGCTTCTTGTAGAGCCGCAGTTACTGGATCTGTGATTCGAAGGCATGCTTGGTTAAAAGAACAAGGTTTACCTGATCATGTTAATGCTCCTTTACAGCATGATATCTTGTTTGGTGTTAAGGCAGAAGAGGTATTAAAGAAAATGGAGGCTAAGGCAAAATCTATGCAAACAGTGAAGGATTTCTTACAGGTACAGCCACCTCGATTCAGCAGAAATTGGCCTTCTAAAAATTGGTCCTTTCCAGTGTCAGACAGACCACAAAGAGGCAGATACAGATGCCCAAGAGGCAGATCTCGGCCCCAAGGCTCTTACAGACCACGACAATGGGTTGCTTCAACCCCAAAAGGAGGAGAAGACAAGTCACAACCTTATAGGAAACCATCCCAATGACTTCCCCCTTCACATGCCAAGCACTTACCTTTTGGCAGCTCCTTTAGGGGGGGAAACTAGCTCTTTTTTCACAAAATAGGCATATAATCACCCAAGACAAATGGGTTCTGGATATTGTATTTCAAGGTTACAGGTTCCACTGTCACACACTACCAAGGCCAAAAGGAATGCCAGACCTGCCACAAAATCAATGGGCAGAGGCACAAAAACAAATCACAGCCCTCATGGACATGAGAGCCATTCAAAAAGTGCCACAACAGGAACAAGGACAAGGATTTTACTCAAGACGTTTCTTGGTCCCCAGAAAGGACATAGCCTGGAGACCCATACTGCGCACTCTAAATACTTACCTGGATGTTCCGAAATTCAAAATGTTGACACTACAACAACTTCTTCCCATGCTGGGCAAGAAGGCTTGGCTAGTTACATTGGACCTCAAAGAGGCATACCTGCACGCCCCAAAATTGTAGAAGATACCTCAGATTCATAGCTGGCACAATGCATTACCAATTCTCTGCACTGCCCTTTGGCTTATCTACTGCGCCCAGGGTCTTCACAAAATGCCTGGCACCAGTAATTGCATTTTGCAGACAAAAAGGAATTCAAATATATCCCTACTTGGACGATTGCCTTATTCAAGCAGAGAGCAAGGGCATTCTTCTAAAGCATCTGGCGTTTGTAAAAAGATTGCTAATTTGCCTAGGGTACACAGTAAACGAAAAGAAGTCAAAACTAGTGGCCTCACAAGAGATAATATTCCTGGGTGCCAGCTTAAATATAATGGCCTAGATGGCTTATCTCACGCCAGACAAAGACAACTGACTCAGTACTTTCAATTGATGGCAAAAAAAACCCAACTCCCTGCAAGAAAAATTCTGCAGGACTTGGGGTTCATGGCATCCTGCATACTACTAATACCATATGCCAGACTGCATATGAGGAAATTACAATGGTACCTATAAAGTGTTTGGACTCAGCACTGTCACAGTTTGGAAACAGTAATACCACTTATTCCCTGCCTACAACAGGAGTTGCGATGCTGGGCACAGGCATGTCACCACAACAAGGGACAGCCTTTCACTCTACCCACAGCCAGGCAGACACTAACAACAGATGCTTCGGATTACGCCTGGGGAGCACACATGGCAGGAAAATGCATTCAGGGCAAGTGGGCCGCAGAACAAATGCATCTTCACATCAATCAAAAAGAGATGCTAGCTGTACAAAATGCCCTAACAGCTTTCAAGGACCTTCTGCATCCAGGACAACTATTGCTGAAGATGGACAACACCACAGTTATGTGGTACATAAGCAAGGGGGCACTCATTCCTATCCCCTCTGCAGACAAGCCATGACTTTGTGGAACACAGCACTGACCTATCAAGTTAATCTGCAAGCACAATTCCTGCCAGGAAAGAAAAATATTCTGGCAGACGACTTAAGCAGAAACATCATGGATCCTCACTATTGGGAATTAAATCCACAAGTATTCAGCATAACACAAAAATGGGGGTGCCCAGACATAGATCTTTTGCCTCCCCTCTGAACTGCCAACTGCAGAAATTCTGCACAAGGACTTACCACGCACAAGCATGGAAAGTGGATGCTCTCTCGTTCAGCTGGAAAACCCTAAACGTTTATGCCTTTCCACCACTGCCTCTCCTGTCAAAGGTACTCCTAAAAGCCAAACAAGAAAGGCCAAAAATTATCCTGATTGCCCCAGACTGGCCACACCAGCACTGGTACCCAATCTTAAAGAACTTGGCTCAAGGCCCAGCATGGATTTTACCTCAAATTTCTCATCTTCTGCCGCAGCAAAACAATTAGATCCTGCACAGCCAGCTCAAAACCTTAAACCTGGCTGCATGGCAGATTACTTAGCCAAGCAACCAACACCTCTCTCTAAATCCAGAGCTGGCTTTGCCACTGCAGCACTCAGTGCTGCAGGGCCTCATAGCCACACCGAATCCTTTATAGAACCAGCCACCCAACCTCAGCTTTGGGATTCAACCCAAGTGTAACGACTGCAGCAGTGAAACACGAACATAGTACAGTTTTGTACCTTCCATAAATGTAGATGTTCAAGTGTATTCATTGCTGCAGTCCAGGTTACCCTCCCTCCATCCCGTCTTACTTAGCTGGGACTTATCTATACCTTTCTACCCTATACAACCTATGTGGTGTATTTGCTTGTAACTGAAGGTATTGTTTTTTTATTTTTTATGTATGTTTTATTACCAAAATGTATTGTCTACCTATTTGGGGGCACCTGACATCTGGGGCAAGAAAAACTTAAAAAAAATGGCATTGGCTGCATATTATATACCCCCTGGCGCACTGACGTCAGGGAAGAAGCGACAGCAACCAACGCCTGACCAAGACTTTGGAACTCTGGCCGACTGCGGGACCGCCTGTCGGCAGGATAACCCAAGTGTAATGACTGCAGCAGTGAATACACTCGAACATCTACATTTATGGTAGGTACAAAACTGTACTTTCATGCATTTTGTTTCATTGCCCACTGGGAAAATGTTTAAACAAATTTAAAATGCACTCTAACTTAAGTCTAACAAGTGTGCTGTATTATACAAGGAATATAATTTAAATCAGGAATGTGCATCAAAGAACGTATGTACGTTTCTTTTGTGTGCAAGGGGCCTCATTTCAATGCTGTTTCAATGAATGTGAGTTTCAAGGGCAGAGAAGTTTTAATGCCAAGTCTATTTTGTGAGATGGTATAGCTTGGTTTAGCACATATCGATTATTGTTTGTGCATTGTGCTATAAAATGTAAAAACAAAATCCAAATAATCATTATGGAAGTAAACAGTATGCACACATTAGTGTTTATGGTAAATGGGGTAAAATAGCCAGGTAATGGGACATTGGAATAGCTGCAGGGGGATTCTGGTGCTATATTTTGGTTCTGTTCTTCACTTTGTGTTTGAAAGTTGGTATCCCACAATTCCATTGGAGTGGGTGGGGTTGTGTAATTATGTATGCACATTTTATGTTAATCAGCGTACAGATTTGTACCTATTTTTCATGGGCCTTGTCCAGTTTTTTGATGTTTCAAGGTTGAGAGGTATGACACGCACTAGTCTGATATGGCTGTATTTTGGTGTTTTCCTTCTCTCTCTCGTATTTTAATCTGAGTAAGTGTACTTCAGTAACAGGGTTGTGGGAGCTGCAGAGGGACTTGCAAAGCTTTCAAGGAGAATATGGATGGTCTATGTTCACTGCTTTCCTTTTAGTTTAATTGTTCCTTCCCAATAATTTTGGGCCTTGGAATTATGAGGCTCATCATTACAATACCTTCTTTAACATATATATATATATATATATATATATACACACACACACACACACACACATATATATATATATATATATATATATATATATATATATACATGCATACATACATATATATATATATATATATATATATATATATATATATAGACTTTTCTGTATATGTAGACTAGCTACTTATGTTACTGTATTACTGCCTCTTAAATCGTTTGTCAGTTGTGCACTTACCTTGCTTCATTTAAAAAGTTTTAAATTGCTAATTGTATTTACTGTTTAAGGCTACACACTCAAGTGCTTTAGCCTTTTCTGTGTTTATTTAGTATATTATTGCATTGTTTAGCCTGTTTTAACAAAAAAAATGCTATATTTTTTGTTCATTTCCCACCTTTCCTAGCTAGTATAGTCCAGATTCCAGGCTTTGCTGGTTTCAGGACTTTATTTTCTGTGTTCAGAGCTATCCAGACCTTGCTGTGGTAGAGGCAAGTCTTGCTGCTTACCAGTGGGAGTGGTGAGTATTGTACTGCCAACACTAGAGGAGGGGTTTCCATCTCTGAAATTGTAATTTTAGCCATTTTGGGCTGATTTCTATCACTTTCAACTTTCTGGCTTAAAAAAGCGTGTTTGGACATTTTTTCACATCGTGCAGCACCACAGGGCCACGGTTAACCTATTCCAGGTGCCAGAAAGTCTGCTCTTCAAATTTTCCCTTGGAACTAGCAGGTTTCTCAGTAGTAGCACTAAAATCTGAACCCCTGTGACTAATGCTTGCTCTAGAACCTGCAGGAAAGCACTAGGAAGCCTTAAACTGATACAAGCACTCAGCTCTCCTTTTTAATAAGGAGAAATTAATCGTAGGCACTAAGCCTATAATTGCAAAGTACCTTGCAAAGGTAAGGAAAAACAGCTCTTGTACTGTACAAAAAAGCACCTAAACAGGCATGTCCAAGGGTCAGCTTCTGGTGATTTCTCCTGTCCACCTGGCGAATCTGGGCGTGCTGGGGCAATGCAGCAACTGCCTCATGTAAACAGACAACCCTCTTCTCCTACTACCAAACACTACAACTTGCGAGAGATACACTTACATAGCCAAACTGGAAGCAAAGATCTCTCCAGACAAGATTGTCCTAGACAGTCAAGAGAAGAAGGTTAACACCTGCACTACACCTCAAGCAACACACAGCCCTTCAAAGCCCAAACCATCAACACACACGCATAGCAACACTAAACCCACATATGCAGAGGCCCTTAACATTAACCTGCCCAAGCAACAAGGACCTCCAAAGCTGAAATGCAAACAAACACCAGCCACAACCAAAGTGGCACATAGCTCACACCACCAGTCTGCCACCCAACAACAGCTCCTAAGGCAAGACAACGTACTAGTAATAGGGGACTCTATAGTCAGACACACTGATGTCCCACTCACCAGGCTGAACAAGGAGAAAATTACGGTCCGCTGCCTGTCTGGTATCAGGATCTGCCACATAACGCATGCACTCAAGTCACTCCACAACAAGTGCAAATACGACTCTGTTATTGTCCATGTTGGAGTGAATGACTTGAGACGTACCTTCCTGGACTACATGAAGAGAGACATGGAAGAGCTCTTGGATCATGTGGCCCAGCCAGGTATGACCCTAGTCCTGAGTAGCATCCTGCCTTTGCCCAGAATGATACCACAGTATAAGGACAAAATGATTGACTTCAACAATTGGCTAAGCTTCTGGTGTCATTCAAAGGGGATCCAGTATCGTGTCTGCCTGGGATGACATGATCAACAAACCATGATGCTTTGCCAGAGATGGTCTGCACCTGTCACCCCTGGGATTCGGGTTACTGGCTAAATCTTTTGCCACCCCTGTAATGCCTTTTTTAGGCAAGATTCAAAGGACAAAACCACCACTGTAACAGATACAAGCATGCAACATCTGAAGGTAATGCTGCTCAATGCTAGAAGTCTAAACCTCAAAATGCACTCTCTTGAGGCACTCCTATAAATGGAGAACATCTATATCTGTGCAGTAACTGAGACCTGGTTCAAGGCTCCAGAGAGCACCTCTGTAATACCAGGCTTCAACTCTTACCACACTTTTCGGCCACCTAACCAAGACCGAAACACTAAAGGTGGAGGGAGTGTCCATATTCACCAAGGATATTTGCACCTCCAGGCTAGTTGCCCAACACAATGCATCTGAAATTCTCCAGGTGCAACTAACACTAGGTAAGACTGCAATCCAAAATGTAGCTTGCTACAGATCCCCCACCATGCCCCAAGATTCTCACTACACCTTTCTAAACATACTGGAAAATATTAAGATACAACCAAACACTCTAATATTGGGTGACTTCAACTACCCTGCCATTAACTGGGAAAACTACTCTGGGTACCAACAGCTTTTCCCAACGGTTCTTGGAATTCATTAATTCCAACACCCTGGATCAAGTAATCCATTGTCCCACCAGGGACTTCAATATCCTAGACCTGATCATTACCAACAGGGGAGATAGATGCTCGACACCAGTGGTCACCCCCTCATTGGTCAGGTCTGACCATAAGCCAATCACCCTTGACATTCACATCCCACCCCCCAATAAGGAAACCTCCGTAAAAAAAAATTTCCAAAGCCAACTTCATGTTACTCAAGTCAGAAGTGGCAAACTTCATGACACCCATGCAGACAGGAGCTGAAAGTTCGACTGCTGAATCCTACACTAAGGCACTGTATGAGCACATCCACTCATGCATGAATCATGCCATCACAAATAGAGCCAAGATGCTGTCCTCCAAAAAAAGGAAACCAATCCTGGTGGTCCCCTGCCATAAACAAGCGATACAACAGAAGAAAAAAACTGTTACAGAAGAGAGGAAAATCCCAGGATGCAAAAAAACTCTCTTACCAGCCTCAGTAAGAAGCTGAGATCCTACATAAAATCCTCCAAAGCTAGGTACGAAAATAAAATTACCAAAGATTCCAAAGACAACCACACGGCATTCTATAGTTATGTCAAGAATCTAAATGGCATTGCTCAGATCTGCTATGAGCTACAGCAGAATGGCTTTAAATATATTAATCCCAAGGATGTTGCCAATATCCTGGCAGATAAACTTAGAGCCAACTTCACCCCCTAAAGGGCCCATCTCAATACCAAAAGATTGCCAAATTCCGGAAGTCACGGCCACACAGGTAGAAACCGCACTCTCCATAGCTAAGAATACAGCATGGGACCAGATGACATCCCGGGCTGTGTACTACATGAACTACAAAATGAACTGGCACCTCACCTAAGTGTCATGTTTAATCATAGCTTCACCTCAGGCTTCGTGCCCACTGAGTGGCGCACAGTTACAGTTATCCCATTTCACAAGAGGGGATCCACCTTGGATCCCAGGAACTACCGTCCCATCAGTCTGACGAGCCTGATCTGCAAGGGCATGGAACGTATTATCATGGACCTTATTAAACAAAGACATTGGCAACCTTCAAACATTGGACCCCACCCAATTTGGGTTCATGAAGGGCCAATCTGGTCTCCTGAACCTGATTGACTTCTTCGAATCAGTCTCCAGAGCTGTGGACGAGGGTAAGGCCATCCACACACAGCCTATCTGGACTTCGCCAAGGCCTTCAACACCATTCCTCACTCTGGTATCATAGATAAACTTACTAAGCTGGGCATAAATCCCTATGTCATTCGATGGGTTGCCAACTGGCTTACTGACAGAACCCAGACTGCAAAAGTAGCCGAATCCAAATCCAGACAAGTGTAGTACCTCATGGTTCAGTCCTGGTACCGCTCTTGTTTGGCGTCTACTTCTGTGAAGTACAGACCAACACTAAGGGACTCCGGCTAGCAAAGTTCGCAGATGACTGTAAACTGGGAGCCATTATTGAATCCCCAAATGATGTGGATATTCTGCAAAAGGGCCTTACAGAAACAGATGCTTGGTGCCAAAGCCATGGGCTCAAGCTTAATGCCAAGAAATGTATAGTTATCCCCTTTGGAAAAACACATTTACCCATGAATTACCACATAGGTGGTAGTACACTAAACACCGGAAGTGTGATGAGAGAGTTTTGGACAGTGGTCTCACCTTAGATAACCACATTGCCACAACAGTCAGGAAATCCTTCTTTGGGCACACCTCATCACTAAGGGCTTTTCATCCAGAAAAAAAGGTCATTGTCCCACTGTACCCATCCCTCATTAGACCCATTATAGAGTACAGCTCCCCATTTGATATGTACCTCACAAGACATCTGCAACAGCTGGAAAGGCCACAGAAATACCTCACTAAAAGAATCACAGGCCTAAAGCAGATGCCCTATGCTGACCATCTAAAAAAACTCAAGCTATACTCTGTGGTATATTGTCTACTCAGAGGCGATCTCTGCTTAACATACAAGGCCATGTCAAACCCAGAGCTGTTGGACATGCTCCATTTAAAGAAATCCCAGTCCTTCAGAGCCACATGCTCCAGGGATCTAAACCTTGTCATCACAATGAACAAAACATGCTGGGGGGGAGATAGGTTCCTGACCCAGACTCCCCAGACTCTGGAATAGACTGCCCATACATGTCAAGCAGAGCGCCTCCTTGGCCCTCTTCAAAAGGAACCTTGACGATTGGATGGGAGATAGGAAATTCACCCCAGGGATCATGTCAGTCACCCTGATAGACTGGTCCAGGGAAGTAAATATTGTGGGAAGAAATATCCAGGGAATTGTTATGGCTAGGCTTGTATAGGCCCTAGGGCCGATAGCCTAGTACCAACCTATGAACATTTGAGTTTTTAGTTTAATAGCCTTCAGAAAATGTATGCAAGTTCAAAACATATGTCTGTCATTAAGTTGTAGGCTGTTTCCTTCATGGCCCAGACTACTTGGGTAGCAATGCATTGCATTAAGTGCAGTTATGATGCAGTGGAATCTTCTTCCAGAACACTTGATACTACATCTGTCATTAGAAGATGAGCATGGCTTTCTTCCCAGTCTTTGCATGTGGGCATAAACGTTTAATTCTTTGATTCTCCTCCATATAAGGGTCTGTTGTTTGGCCCTTAGGCAAGCCAGCTTGTTTAAATCCTTGCATGAACAATGTAGAATTATGCAAGCTTTCAAACAAATATTCCTCACTTCTGTCCCACCGATATCAGAGAAAGTACCTGGCTAAGCCTTCTCTCATAGGGACCATAGGTCTACAGAGAAGGATAGAAAAATGCCTAAAAAGAGAGATTTCAAGACAAACCAGCCAGTGACTGTAAGTCTGGGAAGCATCCTTTTACAGACCAATTATCCTATTTCTTGCCCTTTCCAGTCCCCTCGGTCCTTACAGTCCTCTAAGTCTGACTTCTTCCATCACTGCTTTGCAGCTCATAACTTCAGTTAAATGGGTCCCATCCATTATCCAACAAAGTTACAGAATGACTTGGAAGGAAATTCCACTGTTCAGCAGTATCCTTTCATCCCTTTCCAGTCATGTAAACCTCTTGCATCATATCCTACAGGCTGTTAACAGTCATGGTACAATAACACATGTACCCCAAGAGTATGTGGGGAAAGGGTTTTATTCCCTTTGTATCCAGAAAATTACCTGTTTAACTGTTATAGGCTACACACTAAAGTGTGATAGCCATTTCTGTGCATTTAAACAGTTTTTTTTTTTATTGTATTTGCTTTATTTTCTGAAAAAACAAACAAAAAAAAAAACTCGTTTTCCTGCCTTTCTAAGCTAGTGTAGTCCAGTTTTCAGGTTAGTGCTGAATTCAGGGCTGTTACACATTTCTATGTTTGCCCATACCTTACTTGGATAGAAGGAAGTTTCTCTGTTCACAGTGAGAGAAGGAGCTTTGAGCAGCCTGTCTGTCCCTGGAGGAGTGGTTTCAGCCCAGAAATTAGTAGTTTATTGGCCATTTTGGGCTAATTTCTCTCTCTTTCATTTCCCTGCTATAAAACCCGTATGTGCAAGGTTTTTGTGCTAGTATACAGCTCAGCAAGCTCCTCCTTGGTGCCCTGCAGAATTCTACAGCAGCTGAGAGACAAAAGAGAGACTTTGGAGTGATTATCATTTTTCTGCATTTTCTTGCTGCCTTTAGCTAATTCCGCCTAAAACACAGATTTTCTAGAGTTTCTATGATTTAAAAAGCTTGTTTCAGCTACATATTGTACTTATTTTACTGCCTGCACTTTAACAGTCGTTTTTGTGTTTAAATTATCTGTTTAACTGTTGTAGGCTACACACTCAAGTGTGATGGCCATTTCTGTGCATTTAAAGTGTTTTTTTTCATTGTATCTGCTTTATTTTCTGGAAAAAAAAAAAAAAAAAAATATATATATATATATATATATATATATATATATACTTGTTTTCCTGCCTTTCTAAGCTAGTATGGTTCAGTTTTCTGGTTAGTGCTGAATTCAGGGCTGTGTTACAGGTTTCTGTGTTTGCCCATACCTTACTTGTAAGGACGTTTCTCTGCTCACTGTGAGTGAGGGAGCTTTGAGCAGCCTATCTGTCCCTGGAGGAGTGGTTTCAGCCCAGAAATTAGTAGTTTATTGACCATTTTGGGCTAATTTCTATCTCTTTCATTTTCCCTGCTATAAGACCAGCATTTGCTTGGTTTTGCTCGCCGGATAGCACCGGTTAGCTAGGGTATAACTATTCCTGGCTCCACAAAGTCTATTCTTCAATTTTTCCCTTGGAACTAGACAAACTTTCAACTTAAGCACTCAAACCATTCACTTCTCAGCCCGTCACTTGCTCAAAACCCATAGCAAGCACTAATAAACCTTAGCACTAGACCCCCCCCCTATACTGTAGAGATGGATAAGGCTCTTTATTCAACCTTACCTGCCAATCAAAAACAGTTCACTGTACCTATCCAGGCATGTCCAAAGGGCAGTTTCAGGTGTACTCTCTGGTCCAACTGGTTAATCTGGGCATTTTGAGACTGTTACAATTGCCTCACGTACACAGACAACCCTCTCCTCCTTCCACCAAACACTGATACATGCGAGAGATGCAATTATACAGCCAAACTGGAGGCTAACCTTTCTCAACCTAAGAATGGACCAGGCAGTCAAGAGGAGAAGGGAATTACTTGCATCACACCACCAGTCTCACACAGACCTATGAATCCAGCACCGGCAAAAAACACATAAATATATGAAAACATACTCAATAGGCTCTAAATAAAAATCTGCAAAAGCAACAGAGACCTCCAAAGCAGATATCCAAGCAACCTCCACCCCTCCAACACAAATCATGAAACACATACTTAACAAAACCAGTGTGCCACACAATCACAGCCCTTAAGGCAAAATAACATACCCAACACACTAGTAATTGGTGACTCTATAATCAGGCACACTGATGTCCCACTCACTAGGCTGAACAAGGAGAAGGTTGCTGTTAGCTGCCTGTTGGGTGCCAGGATCTGCCACATAACACAAGCACTCAGGTCACTCCAGAACAAGTACAAACATGACACTGTCATTGTCCATGTTGGTGTGAATGACCTGAGCCGTACTTCCCTGGACTACATAAAGAGAGACATGGAGGAGCTCTCTGATCATGTAGCCCAGGCCGGTATGACCCTGAGTAGCATCCTGCCCTCACCAAGACTGATACCACGGTATAGAGGTAAAATTATCAATTTCAACAATTGGCTAAGCTTCTGGTGTCATTCAAAGGGGATCCAGTGTCTGTCGGCCTGGGATGACATGCTCGACAAGCCACGCTGCTTCGCTAGAGACGGCTTGCACCTGTCACCCTTAGGTTTTCGAATACTGGCCAAGGGTCTTGCCACCCCCATAATGCCTTTTTTAGGCAAGGCTCAAAAGACAAACCCACCGCCGTAAATAGCACAAGTAACAAAAAACTGAGGGTAATACTACTCAGTGCCAGAAGTCTAAACCTCAAAATGCATGCACTTGAGGCACTCCTCAGTATGGAGAAAATAGATATTTGTGCAGTAACAGAAACCTGTTTTAAGGCTCCAGAGAACATCCCAGCACTACCAGGCTACAACTCGTACCATACATTTTGGCCACAAAACCCAAACCGAAATACAAGTCGGGGGAGTATCCGTATTCATCAAGGATACCCACACCTCCAGGTTAGTGGCACAGCACAATGCTTTAGAGATCATCCACATACAACTAACAACAGGCAAAACTGCTGTTCAAATTATAGCTTGCTACAGATTACCCACCATGTCCCAGGACCCCCACTCCGCATTCCTGGAAACACTGGGAAACGTAAAGGTCCTACCAAACAGCCTGATATTGGGTGATTTCAATTACTCAAACATTAACCTGGAGAACTACTCAAGTACAAACTCCCTTGCTCAACATTTCCTAGAATTTATAAACTCAAGCGCCCTGGATCAACTGGGCAACACTCCCACCAGAGGTGACAACATATTGGACCTGGTCATCACCAACATGGGCGACCGGTGTTCCACACCAGAGGTCAACCCCTTGCTGGTTAGATCTGACCATAAGCTAATCACTCTGGATATCCACATTCCGCCACCACCCCTGGTCAAAGAAACCACCGTGAAAAATTTTTTCAAAAGCAAACTTCACATTACTTAAGAGCGAGGTGGGAAGTTTCAAAGCCCCTATGCTAAAGGATAATGCTGTCCAAGCTGCAAAATCCTTACTAATGCACTCTCTGGGCACCTACAAGAATGCATGGATCGTGCTTTCCCAAACAAAACCAAGACGCACTCCTTTAAGAATGGGAAACCAGTCTGGTGGACCCCTGCCATAAACAAGCTGTACAATAGGAGGAGGAAACTAGTACAGAAAAGAGTAAAATCCCAAGAAGGGAAGACATCCCTGATCAGTATCAGCAAGAAACTACGTTCCCTCATAAAATCATCCAAGGCTAGCTTTGAAAGAAAAATTACCATAGCCAACATCCTGGCAGACAGGTTCAGTGCAAACTTCACCCCCCTCTTACCCCTAAAAGGGCCTATAACTATACCAGAAGAATGCAGTGCCCCTGAAATCACAGACACTCAGGTTAAAACAGCCCTCTCCAAAGCCAGAAACACAGCATCAGTGGGACCGGACGGTGTCCCAGGCTGCATCCTACATGAGCTCAAAGATAAACTAACCCCTCACCTAAACACACCGTTTAAACTCAGCCTCTCCACAGGCTACATCCCCACAGAGTGGCGCACAGCAACAGTTAATCCACTCCATAAAGGTGGAGCCACAACGGACCCCGGGAACTATCGCCCTATAAGCCTGACTAGCTTGGTCTGCAAAGCTATGGAGCGCATCATCATGGATCTCATTAACAGAGACATTGGAAACCTCCAAACACTGGACCCTACCCAGTTCAGCTTTGTTAAGGGCAGATCATGTCTCCTAAACCTGGTGGACTTCTTTGACAGTTACCAAGGCTATAGACGAGGGAAAGGTGGTCCACACAGCCTATCTAGACCTCGCAAAGGCCTTTGACACCATTCCCCACTCAGGTATTATAGACAAGCTCACCAGCCTGAACATAAACCCCTACGTCGTGAGATGGGTTGCCAACTGGCTCACTGACAGAACCCACATGGTAACAGTTGCGGGTGTTAGGTCTGACTCCAAACCAGTTATAAGTGACGTTCCCCCAGGGCTCAGTCCTAGGACCCCTCCTGTTCAGCATATACTTCTCAGAGGTACAGGCAAGCACAGGAGGACTAGGGCTAACCAAGTTCGTAGACGACTGCAAACTAGGGGGTATAAGTGACTCTCCTGCTGGCACAGACATCCTCCAAAAGGGTCTCACTGAGACAGATACCTGGTGTCAAAACCATGGTCTCAAGCTAAATGCCAAAAAGTGCATAGTCATCCCCATTGGAAAAAACAAAGTACCCACAAACTACCACATAGGTGGTTGCCCCTAAATACCGAAGACGTAATAAGGGATCTGGGGACCCAAGTAGATAGTAACCTCTCCTTTGATAATCACATTGCCAAAGTGATTAGAAAATCCTTCTATGTGGCCCACCTAATCACAAAAGGGTTTGCATCCAGATCGAAAGAGGTCATTGGGCCCCTCTATGCATCGCTCATCAGACCCATCATAGAGTGCAATGCCCCATTTGGGATGTACCTTACAAGACACCTGCAACAACTGGAAAGACCACAGAAGTACCTCACCAAGAGGATCACTGGCCTCAAGCAGATGCCCTGTGCAGCTCAACTGAAGTAACTCCAGCTGCACTCGGTTGCATACTGCCTACTCAGAGGTGATCTCTGCCTGACATACAAGGCCATGTCCAACCCAGAATTGATGGACATGCTCCACCTAAAGAAAACCATATCCCCTCGAGCCACACGCTCCAGGGATCTAAACCTCACCACAACATTAAATAGGATGTGCTGGAGGGATAGATTCTTGTCCCAGAGACTTCCTATGCTCTGGAACAAGATTCCAATCTAGATTAGGCAGAGCTCCTCGCTAACCCTCTTCAAGAGAAACCTTGACGAGTGGATGGGAAACAAAGTTTACCCCAGGGGTCACTTCAATGGTTCTGCTGGATGGAGGCACAGGGAACTAATCTAAGGGGGTGGCGAAAGCCAACACATTTCGGCTAGGCTTATAAATGCCTTCAGGCAGATAGCCTAGTACCTACCTATGAACCTATTCTGAAATTTGTCCCACCTCAACACCTTTCTAATGGTGCCATAATTCAAAGTACTGCCAATGCAGACTCGGCACCCTTACATTCTTCCTCAGGTCTTTCTGGTATCTTTGGGCTTGGATGCTTATTTGCATATCCCTATTCATCCTTCTTACAGAATATCTTTAAGATTTTAACCTTGTTCATCACCCTGTTAGTTCTGTGCTTTACCATTGTAAGCTGTACACACACATCAAGCTGGCATTCCTACTACAAGAGAAGGTCCAGACCCTTTGCAACTACTATCTGTCCCTGCCTTCCCTTCAGATCTGCTCTTCAAGGGGAATTCTTAGGGCCCTGGGGTTCATGGCAGTGTCCATACTCCTGATTCCTTTTGCAAGACTTCATATGATAAAGATTCGGTGGTGTCTAAACTCTGCTTATTCTCAGCATTGTCACCCTCTGGACATTGATTCCACTCCTCCCCTTTCTGAAGAAAGTATTTCAGTGATCGATATCACAGGTAAACCTCAACCAAGGCCTTCCCTTCAAGCTTATGATGCCCTCACAGGAACTACACACAGATGCCTTAAACCTAGGTTGAGGGGTGTGGATAGGTTCCCCAAGAGTCTAAGGGCAATGGTCACTAGTTCAAAAGACAACACATCAGTGTGAAGCAAATGCAGTCACTGATTCCTGCCTTGCAAATCTTCTCTTACACATGATAATTCAGGTCCCTTCAGGATCGTTAGAGACAAAACACTACAGTCATGTTATATCGGCTATGTTGACTGGCCCTTCTAGAGTGGAAACAGGCCATAAATGCAAACTTGTCCCCCCAAGCTGTTTACATTCTGTTCCAGGACAATGTCTTGACAGATTTTCTAAGCAGATTCAGGGAAGATCCACTTGAATGGATGCTGAACGGGGAGGTCTTGCTAGACATGGTCCTCAAATGGGTTATTCCACATTTGGGCTTTTTTGCCTCCAGTCACAAAAGACAGCTGCAACTGTTTTGCTCAGGACTCATTGCCCTCAGGCCTGGAGAACAGATCTAGCCTACTACTCGATTAACACACTTAACTATTTCTCCATGCTTGCTTCTAGATAACTCCACTGCTTTCTAGGCTTGAGTTAAAGCAGTTTCTCAAAGGTGTCCTTCATTTGAACCCACCACAGAAATCTATCCCATTTTTGTGGAACCTTAACTTTGTGCTAAAAAAATGTATTCTGCCACCTTTTGTATGTGCAACTTCCAGTCTAAAATTTTGTACATGGAAAAGAACATTGTTTCTAGTGACCCTTACTTCTGCTAGAAGTATTTCTAAGCTCCAAGTCCTGATGACTTTTTCCCCTTTCCTTATCTTTCAAAAGGGCAATGTTTCTCTGAAGACCCAAACTTCATTTATACCTAGGATGGATAATGAGCTGTCCCTTAACCAGGCCATTAATCTTCCCTAACCCTCAGAACAAGGGTGAATGAATCTTCCATCGTCTGAATGTGTACAGGCAGTTCAGATTTTACTTGGATAAGACCAAGTACATTTGAATGACTGACCAGTTGCTTTTCTGTCTAGGAAGCCAAATTGGGAAACTCATTCTCTAAACAAACTACTACTAATTGGTTTTCTCAATCATCCTACTTTTGCTATACCCACCATGGTATATCATTACCTTCTCTATTTAAAGTCCATTCCACTAGAGAAGTTGTCTCCTCTGTTTCCTTTTCCAAAGGAATTTATTCCAGAGCTGTTCTAGAAGCAGCAACGTCATCCTCTGTACAAACTTTCACTAAATACTGTATAGGATAGATGCACTCTTTAGATCCAGAGCCTCTTTTCCAGGTCTTTTCTCTCTGGACTAATATTCAGCTCCATTTTGCCACATCCATCCATCCATCCTTACTACTACTTAAACTTTGGGAATCACCCAGCAGTTTGGAATGCTGTAACACTGATTTAAGGAAGGGCCTAGTACAGTTGTGTAAGAACTTACCATAACAGTAGATGACCTACTGATCACTGTTGCAGTATTCTCTCCCACCCTACCATCCACATTTTTTCCTGCCTAGGTGTCAGCTTTTTGTTTTCTCATGGACCAGAGAGGGGAGCCATTTTCTGTCTTCCCTTCTCTTAGCTGACCTTGCCTGTGTTGTAACTTCCTTAGTTTATTCCAGGTCTCCTAACTTTGAAGTAATCTTGAGTTTTTCATGCTCCTACATTCACTTATTTACCCTTACACCTGCCTACTTAGGTCATGGCTGTTTGGAATATTTGGGCTTTGGTACGCCAAACGGATGTCCAGGTTATTTGGTGAGATAACACAGTTTGGAATGCTGCTACAGTGTTTCGACATCTACTGTTATAGTAAGTTTTTACACAACTGTAATATGTCCTTCTATTCAATGCTGCATAATTCTTTACACATGGCTTGTTTTCTGGCCAGTATACAAAAACTTATAGCCACTGCCAGTACATGGGACGTTGCAAATAGGTTCTAACAGCATCAGCTATAAAAGGATGTCCGTACGTGCCATCCTCAATACTTTTTCACCGCCATTTTGGAAGGTTGACTCTTGCGTACGGTCTGCAATCTGATTCAGTGTGTTGCTGCCAGCTTCAAATAAATACCCTGTTGGGTTTTTTTTATTGCTACTGCTATTTGCTGCTAGGAAGGTCAAGTGTATGTGTGGAAGGCATATTCCACTTAGATAGCCATGGACTTTTTGTTCATGACCTAGCCATGATTACTGTTCCTGTTCCATTTGTCAGTCTTCATGCCAGAGACTTTACATAGCCGTCTTTCTGCCTTAAATCTCTATCTTGAGAATCAACGACTCAAACATCTCTCTAAAGATGCTATGGATGGTGCTGTGGATCCTTTGGCCAAGCTGAGTTTGAAGAGGAATGTGAGTAAGCAGAAACCTGAAACCTCTTCGGCTGCACCTACTATCTCTGATGTCCGCCTGTCCACCTTGAGGTTGATGAAGACCCAGTGGTCTGTTTGGAGGTCTGGTCCACTTCAGTGGGTACCCTTGGGGAAGCCACCAAGGATTCGGATCCTAGCATGTCCAAGTCAATGCAGACATCCATTATGGATGACGGGGGAACTGCGACTAGTACTGCTGGAGGACTCTGGAGAAGTTCCTGTCATTCCGACTAGGGATCCTCCTTTATATATGCAGGACATTAGGCCTATATCGGGTTCCTCTTCCTTGTCTCTTCATACTGAAAGACACGTTAAGAAAAAACAAAAGATCAAGCATCCGACCGTCCATTCCACCCCTCAGTCCAATTAGGATGCCTTTTCCCAGAGTCTTATTAGGACCTTGATGGCTTTGAAGCCTCCTCCTTCCTCTCTCCCTCTTCCTGCTTTTACTTATTTTGTGCAGGCTGCTGTACCTCAGATTCTTCCCTCTTATTCTGAGGATTCCTCCTCTGATGAAGACCCCTCCTTTGCATATACATCTCCTGCGAAGGAGTCTAATGGGGGAGATTCCCCATTTGAACTTTCCTTTGGAGAGACCATTAATAAGATGAGGGAGTTCTTCAAATGGGATTCCTCCCAAATTTCTCAGGAACAAAAGTGTATGATCTGCTACAAATGGAGGTTCCTGCTCCCTTTGCTGTTCCTCCAGCTCTTCCAGATTTCCTGGATACTTTTGCTTCTTCCTCCAAAATACCTGACTCTCAGGCCCCTGCTCCTAAGAGGCCTGATAGAGAAACTTGCAGTCATCTAGTACTTTATAAAATCTAAGTGCCCCTTTGCTGACCCAGCTGTGGTCTCCATTGTTTCAGATAAATCTTCTTGATGGTCTCCTCTTGCCAAGCTTATTCCTTCTGATAAGGATGCAAAATCCTTCAGAGACTGGGTAAGAACATATATACTTCTACTTTAGCTATTAACTACCAGATATTTTGTCTTTTTCTCAGGCTTTTCGGGCTTTGTCTCACTTACCAGACTCAGAGGTTGTCACAGGTTTTCTCACCTTTGGCTGCATCTTCTCAGGTAGCTAGACATTCCATCAAGTGCAGCTATGATGCTGTAGAGGCATCCTCTAGGGCTGCAGCATCTGCCTCTGTGCTTAGGAGACATTCCTGGTGGTGGCTTTAGTCATTGCCTGATGACGTAAAAGCTAAGTTGCTTGATGCTCCTCTGGATAAGTCTGCTCTGTTTGGTTCAGCAGCTGCAGAACTCTGAAAGGAACTTCGGGATTTTAAACACTTGATGTTATGTTGTCCTATCTCGCCTTCATTCTTACAATGATGGGTTCAGAGCCGATCCTTGGCTCCGACTCGGACGAATACTTAGCTGAAAGTCTCAAATCTGGCATGTGGCAAGAAGGTATCCCACAATGCAGTGGTGGAATTCCCCAGATCTCATTTGCTGCTTTTACGAGGTTGAATGCGCTCATCTTGGCCGTGGCCAAGTTGTCAATTTTTTTCTATTACTTTGTCTAAATCTTGTTATAGCTGCATATATATATATATATATATATATATATATATATATAGCTATTATCTTATTAGATTTAACTCGTGCCTCTTTGCTGCTCTTTGTTAGATAGTGATAGTTTTTTTCCCCTTTAGCACGTCTTTTGCCGTTGCTTTGTAGGTCCCTTTTGGCATCCCTTGTTGTGGTTGTTCATCTGTTTGTCTCTTTATAGCTCATTTAAGTTAGAGGGCTTGTAGTGTTGTATTGTCTTGTCTAGAAAATATAACCATTTGAGTTAGAGGTTCTATTTTTTCTCCCCTGGTTGTCGCTCCTTGTGTTATTCTGTAGTAACTTTTGGTGTAGGTTTAGCTATATTAGTCTTGGCTAAAATTTTTTTTGTTGTTGCTGTCGCCTTTAGGGTCTTACCTTGAAAATGTCCAAAGACCAAAAAGAGAGAGAACATAAGCCTTCAGGCTTTTTAAGAAATATCAGAAGTGCTTACAAAAAATGTCCATCACAGATGGACATGTTATATGTGTTTATTGCCTTGGTGCCATTCATCTCCAAGAAGACTGCACCTTTTGTCATTCTTTTAGTCCTAGAGTACTTCAGGAAAGTAGAACAAGTTGATTCTGAAAGGGCTCTTATAAGCCTTCTTTTGAGGAGGACATCCGTAGTTCTTCCTCTTCTTCATCTCCTTTTTCTAAAAAGGCTAAGTCTCAGAAAAGACATTCACCCGCAACATCGGCTCAGTCGGAGCTGCCAGACAAACTTCCTAAAATTTCAAAGGCCCCACTACGTCCTCTGTTCCACAGTCCTCAGAGCCGTCGGAAGTCTTTTTGGTTGATAGGCCTGGTACTTTGCCTCCAAAGCCTTCAGAGCCGCAAGATGTCTCCACTCGAAGCCGGTCCATTGATATTTCGCCAGTTTCTCCGGTGTTGAGACCGCCACTCCTTCATAGGTCTCAATCTCCTTCCCTATCGTCCAAGTCTACAAGGAGCTTATCAGATGATGATGTGGAATGGGTGGTGCACAGACTCCTGAAGTTGCTGGCGCTAACTAAATTATTCTCTGCTCCCACCCATTTGGTCTCTGAGCCTACTTGTACCCACTGTTGTTCCTCCTCTGAGCCAAGCTGGTCCTTCTGAGCCGGGGTGCTTGGTAATTCTCGCTGTGGACCCATCTGTTCCAGAACTCCCTTCTGTGTTCACAGAGCCGACATCTGCTCAGACTCTCTCTGCGCTGTCCGGGGAGTTTGGGAGTTGGGGTTCCCTGGTCGGCCCCGATCTTCAGTGCCGAGTCTACCCCTCAGAGTGTCGACGTGGGTTAGCTCAGCTCCCACATTGGCCCCAGGTCTGATCTTGTTGGTTCTTTTGCCTTCCTCTGTCTTCTCAGAGCCTGGGGAGTCTTCGGAGCTGGCAGGATCAGCCTTTGAGCTGATGAGTGTGTTGCCTACCCATTCAGCACCACAGAAGGATACCAGTACTCGTCCCCCTAAGGCACCGGCTACTGTCTCGGCACCACCCATTCCACAGGACAGCAGAGATCCAGAGCCTCAGGATCCCCCATTTGGGCGAACTCCTCTCCTTCAAGGCCCCCCCCCCGAATATCCTTCTGAGGAGCCACCTTCAAGGAGAACCTGCAAGAGGAAGCATGTTGACTCCCCAGATGAGTCCATCACTTCAGACACTGACCTCGATGAGTCTGAAGGGTCCCCATGGTCGTCCTCTGATGATCTCATTTGCAGATATTCTAGAGATCCTCAAGCAAAGAGGCGGCTGGCAGGCCACCACCCCTTCTGATGAGGAGCCAGTGTACCTGAAGGCTTTTTGGGTCTCAGCCTTCAGCCTCCTGGGTGTCTCCGCTTTTTGATGAGCCAATGAGCCTGGTTAGTCGAAAGGCATGGGAGTCACCTGACACACGGAACCGGTCCCTCAGAGGCCAAACAAAATTTTATCAGCTCCTTTGGGCAAGGATTTTCTAATCAAGGGTGTACCCATAGACGCTATGGTGGTGGCAGCAGCCACCAAGAAGGAACATGCAGAGACTTCCTCATCTGTTCATCCTCTGAATAAAAACTCTTGAACGATGGACAGATATGGGAAGCATGTCTTTTCTTCAGCGACTTTCTCACTGCAGTCGCTGAACTACTTATCCCACTTTACAAGGCTACAAAGAAATCTCCTGAAAGAGCTAGGAGATGCTCTACAAGGTTCATTGGCTGCGGGGGTGAATGAGAAGGTCTCCTCCCAGCTGTCCACTTTAAATTCCATTGTCAACTTCTCCATGAGGCTCATATCCTATGCAGCAGATGGAGCGAGCAGAGCAGCGGGTTCTGGAGTTTCCCTTAGTAGACACTCCTGGATGCTCTTGTGCAATTTTGCAGAGCCCTTTAACTCTACCTTTACTAATGCCCCTTTTGATGGTTCCTCACTCTTTGGACCCAAAGTAAAAGACACACTTAACCCACTGCGAGCAGGAAGGGAAAACTCTCTCTGCCAGTGGAGAATGTTTTTATGTACCTTCAAGACCTTATCCTAAAGGCCAGAAGAGTGGAAATATGTGGCTCAAAAGATCCCAGAGATTTTTCCAGGACGCACGTGGTGATACCTTCCCCCGAGGCAGAGGGGGAGGTAATAATGGTAGATGCCACCCCAGAGGCAGAGGGGGCCGGCAAAACCAGGGTGACCGTGATTCCTTTTGCAGATGCCCTTATCAATGCTCCTGAAAGGAGGCCTGACTGCTCTACTCAGGAGGCAGTCGGGGGCCTTTATCAATGTACCCAGAAGCCTGGCAAAATATCACAAATGACAAATGGGTACTAAATATAATATCCAGAGGATACTCCATCCCTTTTTCCAACCCTGTTCCACAGACCAAAACAGTCCCAGATGTTCCACCCAATCTAAGGGAACAAGCAACTATAGAGAGTCATCCAAGAAGTCCCCGCAGACCAAATAGGATTTGGAACTTACTCAGGATTCTTTTTGGTGCCAAAATGAATAGGGGACTGGAGGCCCATATTAGACCTAAGCAAGTTAAACAAATCTGTCAAGAAGTCAAAGTTCATAGGTTTATACTAGGCTATCTGCCCTAAGGCATTTATAAGCCTAGCCCAGAGTTTTTGTGGCTTACGCCACCCCTTATGTTAAAAAATACTGTGCCCATTAGTTTGTTGTGCCTCTGTCCAGCAGTGACACAGAGATGATTCCCGGGGTAAACCTACGATCTCCCATCCACCGGTCAAGATTTCTCTTGAACAGAGCCAGCGAGGTGCTCTGCCTCACATGGACCGGGATTTTATTCCACAACATAGGGAGTCTCTGGGTGACAAATCTATCCCTCCAGCATGTCCTATTTATATCCGTGCTAAGGTTTAAGTCGCTTGCTCTAGTGGATCTGGAAGATTTGGATTTTTTGAGGTGGAGCATGTCCATTAATTCCAGGTTGGACATGGCCTTGTATGTCAGGCACAGGTCACCTCTGAGCAGACGGTATATGACTGAATAGAGCTGGAGTTTCTTCAGTCTGGCAGCATATGACAGATTTTGTAGTCCCTTTATCCTTTTGGTGAGGAACTTTTGGGGTCTCTCCAATTGCTGCAGGTGTCGGGTGAGATGCATCCCGAATGGGGCATTGTACTCGATCATTGGTCTGATAAGTGAAGAGTACAGGGGAACAATGACCTCACTTGATCTGGATGTGAATCCCTTCATGATCAGGTGGGCAATGCAGAAGGTTTTTCTAACTACTTTAGCAATGTGAGTGTCAAAAGAAAGGCCACTGTCAACCTGGGTCCCCAGGTCCCTGATAACCTCTTCTGTGCTTAGTGGATTGCCACCTATATGGTAGCTTGGGGTTACCTTGTTTTTCCCGAAGGGTATGACTATACATTTTTTGGCATTTAACTTCAGGCCATGGCTATGGCACCAGCTATCAGTTTCCGTGAGACCCCTCTGAAGGATATCTGTGTCCGATGTACTTTCCACTATGGCTGCCAGTTTGCAGTCATCTGCAAACTTTGTCAGCCATAGTCCTCCTATGTTAGCCTGTACGTCTGAGAAGTAGATGCAGAACAACAGGGGGCCAAGGACTGAGCCCTGTGGGACACCACTTGTGACCGGCTTGGAGTCTGACATGGCGCCAGCTACTCTAACCCTGTGGGTTCTGTCCTTTAGCCAGTTTGCAACCCATCTTGTGACATATGGGTTTACATTTAAGCAGGTAAGTTTCTCTATAATACCCGAGTGGGGTATTGTCGAAAGCTTTTGCAAGGTCAAGGTAGGCTGTATGGTCTGCCTTTCCCTCATCAATGGGCCTTGGTGACTGTTTCGAAGAAGTCGACCAAGTTCAAAAGGCATGATCTGCCTTTGACAAAGCCAAACTGGGTCGGGTCCAATGTCTGCAAGTCTCCTATGTCTTTGTTTATGAGTTCATTATGATCCTCTCCATAGCTTTGCAGATCAGGCTTGTTAAGCTTATGGGGCGGTAATTACCAGGGTCCGTAGAGGCACCGCCTTTGTGGAGTGGGACCACAGTTGCCGTACGCCACTCCTTGGGCACATATCCTGTGGTAAGGCTAAGATTAAACAGCTGCCTTATGTGCGGGTTTAGTTCCTCATGGAGTTCGTGTAGCACACAGCCGGAGACACCATCCGGTCCCATTGATGCTGTGTTTTTAGCTTTAGAGAGAGCAGCTTTCACCTGCGCATTGGAGATTTCTGGGAGGCTGCACTCCGCTGGGATAGTTATCTCTCCTTTTGGGGGTGAGAGGGGGGTGAAGTTTGCACTGAACCTGTCTGCCAGTTTGTTGGCAATGTCTGTGGGTTCAGTGATTTTTGTATCATTTTGGACTAATTCTGAGCATATCTGGGAGTTTCCACCCAGGTTTCTAACATAGCTGAAGAAGGCCTTATGATTGTCTTTTGAATCTATGGCAATTTTTCTCTCAAAGTTGGCCTTGGATGATTTTATGAGTGCTCGTATTTTTTTTACTAATAATGATCAAAGGTGTCTTCTCTTTTATGGATTTTGCTCTATCATGTAACAGCTTTCTTCTCTTATTGTAAAGTTTGTTTATGGCTGGGGTCCACCAGACTGGACGTTTGCCCTTGGTGGAAAGAGTCTTGGTTTTATTAGGGATTGCCTGATCCATGCAGTCCTGGAGGTGTTCGTAGAAGGCATTTGTAAGGGCTTCCGCAGCTTGGGTTGTGGTTTCCACTGGCTCGGGGGCCTTGAAGGATACCACACCAGTCTTGAGTAGTGTGAAGTTTGCTTTAGAGAAGTTCTTCACTGTGGTCTTTTTTGTTTGTGGTGGGGGCAGGATGTGGATATCCAGTGAGATTAGTTTATGATCTGATCTCACCAATGAGGGATATACTTCCGGTGTGGAGCATTTTGTCCCCATATTTGTGATGATGAGATCTAGTATATTTTCTCCTCTTGTGGGAACGGTGACTAGTTGTTCCATGGCATTTGAATTTATGAATTCCAGGAACCTTTGGGCTAGAAAGTTTGGGCTTGAGTAATGTTCCCAGTCTATATTCGGGTAGTTGAAGTCACCCAATATAATGGTGTTTGGAGATACTTTTGTACCCTCCAGTGTCTTCAGGAAGGCTGTGTGGGGTTCCTGAGTTTGAGAGGGTGGCCTGTAGCATGCTACAAATTGTAGAGCAGTTTTGCCTATGGTTAATTGCACCTGGATGGTTTCCGATGCTTCGTGCATTGACACCAACTTGGAGGTGTGGGTATCCTTAATGAATATGGATACACCCCCTCCTTTTCTGGTGTGGTCCGGGTTTTGGGATGCATGATATGAGGTAAAACCTGATAGTGCCAGGGTGCTCTCAGGAGCCTTGAACCAGGTTTCAGTCACAGCACAGACATCGATGTTCTCCATACTGAGAAGGGCTTCGAGTGCGTGCATTTTGAGATTTAGACTTCTGGCATTGAGCAGCATTACCCTTAGTTTCTTCCCATTTTTGTTTTCTAGGGTGGTAGGTTTAGAATTTAAGCCTTGCCTAAAAAAGGCACTATGGGGGTGGCAAGAGCCTTAGCCAATATCCGGAATCCCAGGGGTGACAGGTGCAAGCCGTCCCTTGCGAAGCAGCGTGGCTTGTCAAGCATGTCATCCCAGGCAGACAGACACTGGATCCCCTTTGAATGACACCAGAAATTAAGCCAGTTGTTAAAGCTGATCATCTTGTCTCTATGTTGTGGCATCATTCTTGGTGAAGGAAGGATGCTGCTCAGGGTCAGGGTCATACCTGCCTGGGCTACATAATCAGAGAGCTCCTCTGTCTCTTTTCATGTAGTCCAGGGAGGTACGTCTCAGGTCATTCACACCAGCATGGGCAATGACTGTGTCATATTTGTACTTGCTGTGGAGTGACCCGAGTGCTTGTGTTATGTGGCGGATTCTAGCGCCCGATAGGCAGCTTACTGTGACCCTCTCCTTGTTCAGCCTGGTGAGTAGGACGTCCGTGTGTCTGACTATGGAGTCACATATGACAAGTATGTTTGGTGTTGTATTTGGCCTTAAGGGCTGTGACTGCTTCCGAATGGTGACACTGCAGTCTATACTTCCCTTTTTAGGGAAAGACTATTGGATGTGCTCGATAGACCTTCAAGATGCTTACTACCACATAAAAATGGACAAGACATCAAGAAAAGGTACTTACGCTTAAGGCTGGGAGCCAGCCATTACTAGTTCAGAGATCTGCCCTTTGGTCTCAAACAGCCCCCAGAATGTTTACCAAATGTATGGCAGTAGTCACTGCTCACCTAAGACGTCTAGGATTTCGTGTGTTTCCCTATCTAGACTGTCTCCTATCTGCCACCACCAAGCATCTATTCGTACAAGCCAGGGACCTAACTTTGGACATCTGCACTCAGCTGGGCATTACAGTAAACTTTCAAAAATCTACCTTGTTGCCCTGTCAACATATTACATTCATAGGTGCAGATCTAGACACTTCATCCATGGTAACACATTTTCCAACAGAAAGAGTTATAACACTCAGACAGCAGATACTTCACCTCCTTCCCAAGTCCAAAGTGAAAGCAAAGATAATTCTAAGATTAGTAGGAACAATGACCTCCATGATTACACTGGTCCCTCTTGCCAGAATGCACATGAGAATCCTTCAGTGGCTATTCTCCCAGTGGTCACTTCAAGAGCTTCCAGTGTCTCATCTGATCAGAATAACGGAATCTTGCAAGAACGACTTAAGATGGTGGATACACTCCACTCATGTGACAATAGGCAGACCTTTTGTTCCACATCAACCAATAGCTACAGTGACCACAGACGCTTCCCAGGTAAGGTGGAGGGCCATTATCTGGGAAGAACAGTCCAAGGTACATGGCAAGAACATGAAACTCACTTGCATATAAATGTTCTAGAGATGAGAGCAGTGCTTTTTGCGTTGCAAGCACTTCAAGACTCTCTTCCTCTGGGGACTATTGCGATACAGTTAGACAATATGTCTGTGGTTTGGTACATAAGCAGGGGGAACCAGATCTTTACCCCCTTTGTCGAGAAGCCCTAAGAGTGTGGCAATGGGCAGTTTCTTCCCAGCGCTTTCTAATTGCAACGCACATTCCGGGAAAGTCCAATGTGATAGCAGACAAGCTGAGAAGAGCAATCCTGATGCCTCATGAGTGGTGTCTACATCACAGTGTAGCAGAAATGGTTTTCCAATCATGGGGATAGCCTTGCTGTGACCTCTTTGCCACTCCCATAAATGCCAAGTGCAGCAACTACTTTACCATAATCCCCCCTCCGAGGGAGACACCGAGCGATGCTCTTGCTCACGATTGGCCCTCGGGACTTCTATATGCCTTTCCACAGTTTCCTCTAGACCCAGAGTAATTCGGAAAGCACAGTGCTCAGGAAGCAGGATAATTCTCATTGCTCCTTACTGGCCTCACCAAGTTTGGTTCCCCTCCTTTGGCTTTATCTTCAGGAGAAGCCTTGGATTCTGGACCCAGTGCCAGATCTGCTGACTCATACGTCAGGGGAGCTTCATCCTTCTCTCCGCACCATAAAACTGACAGCTTGGCTGCTCCACTTCCCAATTTGGTCAGGCTTCACAATTTCACTCATACAGTTAGACATATCTTAATGTCGCACAAAGCTTCCACTAGAAAGCTGTATTCTAGTAAATGGCAGAGGTTTTCCCTTTGGGCGCAAGACAGGAACATCAATCCTTTTTCTGCACCTATTCATTCTGTTTTGGAATTTTTGGCAGAACTGTTTCAGCAAGGCTCAGGTGCAGCAACTATCAGGGTTCAACTTGCTGCAATTTCAAATTTTCACATTGGCGATTCTACTTCCAACTTAATGCCACATAGGTTGTGTAGACCCTTCTTAAAAGGTGCTTCCTTATTAAGACCTCCCTTTAAGGAACGCCTTTCTCCTTGGGATCTAAATTTTGTTTTGTCTCATCCCATGTTACCTCCCTCTGAGCCCTCTTCATCTTCAGACCTCAAGTTCCTTTCCTGGAAGACCTTATTTCTAGTGGCTATAACCTCTGCTAGAAGGGTGTCAGAATTTCAAGCTCTTTCTATTAAACCGCTATATTTGATTTTTTATAAGGATAGGGTATCCTTGCGTACAAACCCATCCTTTCTACCAAAAGTCTCTTCTCCAAAACATAAATCAGTCTATAGAACTTCCAGTGTTCTTTCCTAATCATAGTAACAAGGTAGAATACAAATTACATCAACTGGATGTGCACAGAATACTCCGATTCTGTTTGCATAGGACCAAAGACTTCAGAAAATCTGACCAATTATTTGTATCCTTCTCTGGTGCAGAAAAGGATCCTCATTCTCAAAAACTACTTTCCAATTGGCATTCAAATTGTATTACATTCATCTATAACTCAAATCACAAAGATTTACCTTTCAAAGTGAAGGCTCATTCCACTAGAGCAGTAGCTACGTCATCTGCTTTTCAAGCCAGAATTCCTATGGATAATATTTGTCCAGCAGCTACTTGGTCTACTCCACATACTTTTATCACTCATTACAAAGTGGATTTGGCCTTCAGGGACAGGGCATCCTTTGGTCCCACTGTGCTTAAAGCTGTACTCCCGTGAGCCACCCAGGGAAAAGGTGCTAGGGATGCTGTCCCATTGTACGAATGAAGGCGAACTAGGACAACATAACATAAAGAAGTTATGCACTCAGCATAACGTTCCATATTTGTTGTCCATTTCACCGTTCATTCTTACGAACCCTCCCTCCTTCTCCCTGCCAAAGAGTCCTTGTGGACACAGTAGATTTTTTTTACTACTTTCAGGAGTTCTGTATCTCAGCTTGTTTCTCCTTCCAGTACATATAGTATGGACTTGGATATATGTGTATTTGTAAATATTTGTAGATATGTATATAGTGTACATATCATTCAGTATTAGCAGCAAACAAGATCTGGAGAATTGCACCACTGCATTGTAGAACACCTTCTTGCCATGAGCCAGGTTTGAGACTTTCAGCTAAGTATTTGGCTGAGTCGGAGCAGAGGATCGGCTTTGAACCTGTCATTGTAAGAATGAACGGCGAGATGGACAATAAACATGAAACATTACGGTGAATACATAACTTCTTTTTTGTCTCGCCAGTTCCAAAATTCCATAGGCATTTCCCTGTCAAAACATCTTTTGTTAGACCAGTTCATTCTTCCTCTGCTGCTGCTTCTGGTGCTAGGGCTAAGAAGTCTACTAGGAGACCCCCCTCATTCCAAAGCTGCTGCTTCACCTTCTTCTACTCAGCAACCCTTTCAGGGTAGGCCCAGTTCCCTGTGACAGCCACCCCACTCTTCCAAGTTATACACCTCTTTCTCATCGCCCGTCTTCCTTTCTAACCTGGGCAAAGATCAGTCAGGATGCCTGGGTTCGTTCCATCATCCAAAAAGGTTACTTTATGGCTTGAAAGACTCTCCCTTCTTTAATGGGGATTCCTCAGCCCCTTCCTGTTAGGATCCTGTCTCAGCTTCTTGCTCAAGGGCACTATTCAGTCCGTACCCCTGCGTCAGAGAGGAAGGAGGTTTTACTGCAGAATGTTCCTGGTGCCAAGAAAAGATGGTCCTTTAAGACCAATTCTAGACCTTTCTCACTTAAACACTTTCCTGGCAGTGCCTTCTTTCCAGATGCTGTCACTACACTTTTTCCTCTCATTTCTCATCAATCTTTCATGGCTTCCCTAGATCTCAAAGATGCTTACCTGCATACCACCTTTCAGCTTAGTACAGGAAATTCTTATATTTCTCGGTGGGTTCTTTCCACTTTCAGTTTTCTGCATTGTCTCTTGGTCTTTCCACTGCCACAAGGGTTTTCACAAAGTGCTTGGGCCCAGCCATTGCTTTCTTCAGGGACCACAGGGTTCAGGTTTATCTTTACTTAAATGATCTGCTTTTTCTGGCCAACAGTCCAAATCAGTTGTCTCAAAATCTTGTGGGAGGCCATTCATCTCCTTTAGGGCCCAGGGTTCACAAGAAATCCAGTCTGACTCCATCTCAGGATCACATTTTCTTAGGGTGCAGGTTCATGACAGATCTAATGATGGTTTTCTTGCTGCAGACATGATTCTCTCTTACATCCTTTATGGAAAGTATTCTGCATCTCCCATCTATCCCAGACAGGGAATTTCTGATCCTTCTAGGATTCATGGCTTCCACAGTTCCCATGCTGCCTTTGGCAAAGCTTCATGTGGGGAAATTTCAGTGGTTTCTAAAGACAACCGGGTCTCGACATGCGCACCCTTTAGATGTCCTGGTGCCTGTCCTCCCCTGCTTGAAAACAGAGCTCCACTGGTGGATTCAACAACCGTCTCTGAATTCACGTCTTCATCTCTTACCCCATGCTTCTCAACAGATGTTCACAGATGCCTCAGACTTAGGCTAAGGGCAGCACCTTTGCTTCTAGGAAAGTTCAGGGTCTTTGGTCTCCACCTCAACAGAGAGAGCACATCAACATCTGAGAGATGAGGGCTATAATTCTAGCCTTGCAAATCTTTCATCCTCTTTTTCCAACCAGGCCCTCTGAAGATTTTTTTTTACAGACAAATACCACTGTCCTCTGGTATATTAACAAGCAAGGAGTACCAAATCTTATCTTTGCAGGCTAGCCCTCAAGGCATGAGAGATAACTCTTCAGTACAAAGTAACCCTTCATGCTGTTTACCTGCCCTCTGCTCAAAACTCTGTGGTGGACGCATTAAGCAGATCCATGACACAATCTCATGAATGGATGCTTCACAGGGATGTGTTCCTGGATCTAGTTCACTGGTGAAGGTATTCCACATCTGTATCTCTTTGCCTCCCCTCAAGGAAACAACTTCCCCTATTTTGTGCCAGGGTCCCACATCCTCTGGCCTGGAAGGTGGACACCCTACCTTTCTCGTGGAAGGGGATGTTTCTTTATGCATTCCTCCCCCCTTCTTTCTAATTCAAAAAGTCTTGCTGTACGTTCAGCAGGACAGACCAGACGTCTTGTTGGTGACTCCGTTTTGACCAGGACAGCATTGGGTCCCTCTTCTGCAATAAGCCAAGGGCCATCACAACAAGTTGCCTCACAGGTTGGACTTACAGAAGACAAGGGATCCTTGATTCATCCACATCTGTCAGCATTACAATAGACCTTGTGGATGATCAATTTTTGATCCCTTTCAGGCACCTTTTTTTCCACAGGACATGCTTACAGTTTTGCAAAAGACCAGGAAACCCAATACTAGGAAATCTTGTATTTTTAAATGGAAAAGATTTTCTATCTGTACCTCAAAAGAAGTCTAGATCCACTATCTGTGAACATTCAAATTTTACTTTTTTACTTGTGTGAATTGCTTAACAGTGGTTTGTCATATTCCTTAGTGAAAGTCCAGTGTTCTGCTCTTTCTGCTTGTCTGCCGTTAACACTTCCTTTAACCTCCAGATTGGAGGATAAACTTTTTCTTAAATGCATCCTGTACATCAGTCCTCCCGGAAAACCAGTGCCTCCTCCTTCGGATCTTAACTATGTCTTAGAGAAGTCAACTCTGGCCCCTTTTGAGCCTGCGGCCTCATTGTCTTTGAAGTTTTGCACTTGGGAAAACAGTGCTTCTGGTGGCCCTAACCTCTACTAGGAGGGTTTTTGAGATTCAGGCCTTGATGGCATCCCCTCCTTTCATGGTCTACCACAAGGACAGGGTATGTTTGAGGACTAATCCTTCTTTCATGCCTAAAGTGGTGAATGACTCATCTCTTAATCAATCTGTCCAGTTGCCCACCTTTTCCCCTTCTCCTCAGTCCTTTAGTGAGAGGATTTTTTATACCTTAGATGTACACAGACAACTCAGATTTTACCTTAACAAAATGAAATCTATAAGGAAGTCAGATCATCTGTCTCTTTTCATCCTAGGACTCTGGGTTTACCGGTTTCTAAATAGACTGTCATCTTGGGTTTCTGAGGCTGTTGTGTTTTGCTGTGTTTTTCATGGAAAATCACTGTCTTTTTCTGCCAGAGTGCATTCCACCAGATCGGTTACTTCATCAGGGGCTTTCTTTAAAAGCCTGGATACTAATTCCATTTTGGAGGCTGCTACTTGGTTTTCTGTCAATACTTTTACCAAACATTACAAGTTGGACACTATCTCTAGGTCCAGGGCAGGATTTGCTAGAGCTTTTCTGCATGGATTTGTGGAGAATTCTTCCTCACTTTCTTCTTCTGTTCCTTCCAACTCCCTAGGTTCCCACTAAGCGTTGACACTCTCCCATATGTAAAGAATACTGCAACATTGAATAGAAGGACATAGAATAGTTGTGTAAAATCTTACTATAACCATAGATGTCCTTCTCTTCTACGTTTCAGTATTGTGCCCCTCCCACTTTCCCCCTTGCAACTTGTCCTTCCTAGGATGACTGCTTGTTTACCTTAGAACTTTTGATGTTCTTCGTGTTTCACTGTTGCAGTCATCACATTTGGGTTATCTGCTTGCAGTAGCCCTCAGTCGGCCTGATTATCAAAGTCTTGGCCTGCGTGGCTATATGTTTTTGCATACAGGCCGGATGTTTGGTCGTTGGGCAGAAGACAGCTCATATGTAAAGAATACTGCATCATAGAAAAGGACATCCATGGTTATGCTAAGAGTTTACACAACTATTCTTTCTCCATTTGTCTTCAGAGTAAAATAAACAAAAACTGTCAAAAGCGTACGCACACAATGTTGGTGATTTCAGACATAAAAGATTTGTTTCTGTGCAAAAATATTTTTTTCATGCTTTGTGTAAACTGTTACACCCCCCCCCCCCCCCCCAGTAAAGATACAGCTGCTGTTTGTCTTTGAGGGTAGGAGCCCATCCTAGTAGTGTTTTGTAGATAATTATGACAGTCAGTAATGTAGCTAGGGTGTGGGGCAAGAGAGGCAACTGCCTCAGGTGCAATGTGTTGGGCTTTTAAAGTGTTGCATTTGCAGTCAAACCTGTAGCACTCAGTGTGTCGTCTAAACTGTTGCAATGTATTGCTACATTATAGCAAGCAGCTTGCTAAAGTTTTAAAAGTGTAAATTAAAATAAAAGTAATGCAAATCTTTATTTTAATTAAAACCAGAACACTGTAGCACTTCATGCAGGCAGGGTGTAAACTATAGCAACCGTTTGCTACATTTGTAGCAAGCAGTTTGCTACAGTTTAAAATGTTTTTTTTTTTAAATTAAAACGTGAGCACCATAGCACTCCATGCAGTCCAAGTATAAACTGTTGTGCAACTGTTTGCCACAGTTTAAAAGATGAAAGTTTTTTTTTTTTTTAATAAAACAAAAGGGCACAGAGACTGGACCTGAATGGCTGGGCAGGATGGGGGGACAGGGGTTTGTGCATCTAGCCAACTGGGGGTGTTGATATGTTAGAAGCCGATTGTTACATTGTAATTTTTCTTTCTCTTTATTTGGAGAGCTGAGCGGGGTGTGGTGCTGGTTCTTGGTATTGGCACTGGTCTGTAGTGGCTCGAAAGGCTTGGTCAGCTCCAGATTCTGTGGAACCTACTCCGAGGAGTCCAAATAAATTTATTACAGCCCCCCAGGACAAGCAGTTCCTCTCCAAAGGTGTGCCCGTTGATGCCATGGTGGTAGCAGCAGCCACCAAGAAAGAGTTAGCAGAGACTCATCTGCTCATCCACCGAACAGAGTCTCGGACGATGGACAGATTTGGAAAGCGAATGTTTGCTTCAGCGACCTTTTCAATGAGGTCCCTGAATTATCTATGCCATTTTACACGTCTTCAAAGGAATCTCCTGAAAGAGCTTGGAGATACATTCAAGGTCCTACAGCTGAGGGAGCACCAGCCCCAAAGTAGCTTCTCAGCTTGCGACTCCTAATTCCATAGTTAACTCCTCCATGAGACTGATTTCCTATGCAGCCGATAGAGTGAGCAGAGCCGCAGGGACAGGTGTGGCTCTCAGGAGACATGCTTGGATGCGGCTGTGTCAGTTTGCGGAACCCTTTTGAGCGTCCGTCACTAGTGCTCCCTTTGGCTCTTTTCTCTTTGGGCCTCAGGTGAAAGACACGTTGACCAGGTGTGAGCAGGAAGGCAAGACTCTCTCTGCCATGGGAGTCAGTTTTTCCACTCCTTCCAGACCTTATCCCAAGGGTCAGAAGAGAGGAAAGATTTGGTTCCGAAAATCCCAGGGACCCTTGCCTGACACGTGGTGATTTTTTTCCCCCAGAGGCAGAGGGGGAAACAATAACAGACGCCGCCCTCGTGGCAGAGGGGGACCGCAAAACTAGGGTGACAGAGAAACTTTCTCTGCCAAACCCACCTAGCATCCCTGAAGGGTTGCCCGACTGCTCACCTCTGGAGGCAGTCGTGGGAAGACTTTCGCTGTACCCAAAAGCCTGGCAAAATATAACCAGAGACAGATGGGTACTATCCATCATATCCGGAGGTTACAAAATTCCCTTCCATCAATCCCCCATAGAATCAAAAAAGCCCATCCCAGGTGTCCCACCCAATCTAAGGGATCAAGCAGTCACAGAAGTTTCAAGACTGCTAGAAAAAAGAGCCATTCAAGAAGTCCCCGCAGACCAACTAGGATCCAGAACTTACTCAAGATTCTTTTTAGTACCAAAAAGACGGGACTGGAGATCAATACTGGATCTCAGCAGATTAAACAAATCTGTACAAAAAGAAAAGTTTCGGATGGTGACACTGCAGTCCATTTTCCCTTTTCTGGGTCAGGACAATTGGATGTACTCCATAGATCTTCAGGACGCATATTACCATATCAAGAATGACAGACGCTCCAGTTGATTTCTTCGCTTCCGTGTAGGGGGCCAGTCATTACCAGTTCAGAGCTCTGCCCTTTGGTCTCACCTCAGCTCCCATGGTATTCACCAAGTGTATGGCAGTAGTCACAGCTCGCCAAGTCAAGGATTCCAGGTGTTTCACTAGCTAGACTGGTTCCTGACTGCTACCACCAGACATCAACTCTTAGAGGCACGGGATTATGCAATCGCATCATGCACTCAACTAGGCACTACAGTAAATTTCGAAAAATCTGCCTTGTTGCCCTGCCAGTCTATTACATACATAGGAGCAGAATTAAACACAAAAGAAATGTTTGCAAGATTACCACAAGAAAGAGCTTCCACTATTCATCAACAAGTGTTAATTCTAATGCAGAGCAAAAGGGTTCAAGTCAGACATGTCCTCCAAGCTCTAGGCTCCATGGCAGCTGCAATTCTTCTTGTCCAATTAGCGTGTTTCCACATGAGAATCCATCAGCGGCTTCTTTTCACGCAGTGGTCTTTCCAGGAACTACCCATGTCTCACATGATCCTGATCACAGAAACATGCAAAATAGCACCTTTCTTGGTGGATGGTCTCCCCACTAGTAATTCAGGGCAGACCCTTCATACAACCCCCTCCGGTAGCCACAGTGACCACGGACACCTCCCTGATAGGGGGGGCATTATCTAGGCAGGACAGTCCAAGGCACTTGGCAACCTCACGAGTACCATCTGCATATCAATGTCCTAGAAATGAGAGCGGTTCTCCTAGCGTTGCAAGCCTTTCAAGACAGTCTTCCTTCCAGGACCATTGCAATCCAAACGGACAACGTGTCAGTGGTGTGGTACATCAACAAACAGGGTGGGACCAGGTCTTACCCCTTGTGTCAAGAAGCACTCAGACCGTGGCATTGGGCGATTTCCTCCCAACATTTTCCAATAGCAACGCACATCCCTGGGAAGTCCAACGTTATAGCAGACAGGCTCAGCAGAGCTATCCTCATGCCTCACGAGTGGTCTCTGAATCAGGAAGTTGTGGATCTTGTCTTCCGCAAATGGGGACAGCCTTGCTGCAACCTATTTTCCACTCCTCTCAACAACAAATGCAGCAGCTACTTCTCCCTTCTTCCTCTTCCAGGTCATATACCCAAAGATGCTCTAGTCCACCATTGGCCTCAGGGACTCCTTTACGCTTTTCCCCCTTTTCCAAGACATACAGAAAGCAAAATCATTGGGTTGCAAATTTGCCCCATACTGGCCTCGACAAATATGGTTCCTGTTCCTACACCTCCACCTTCTGGATCAGCCGTGGATTCTGGACCCGGTTCCAGATCTTCTGATTCACCAATCAGGCGGGTTGCACCAATATCTTCAAACTCTCCAGCTCACAGCTTGGTTACTCCACTTCCAACCTTAGACAGGCTTTCCAATATCTCTGCAGCAGTCCGTGATATTATTGTTTCCTCACATAAGTCTACTACGAGGAAAACGTATGCTAATAAATGGAAACTGTTTTCTTACTGGTTAGAATCTAGAAATTTGGATCCTTTCTCAGCCCCAATCCATGAAATTCTTGAATTTCTAACACAGCTTTTTCAGTCTGGTGCGGCTTCCGCTACAATTAGAGTACAACTAGCTGCCATTTCTAATTTTCATATCGGTATGTTTAATTCTAGCATAATGTCTCATAAGCTTTGCAAAGCCTTTATGAAAGGAACATCTCTTCTTAGACCCCCATGTAGAGATCCTCCCCCCACCTTGGGATCTCAATTTAGTTTTAGCCTCCTTAATTTTGCCTCCCCTTGAACCGGCAGCATCATGCTCTTTAAAATTTCTTTCTTGGAAGACACTTTTTCTGGTTGCTATCGCATCAGCTAGACGTATCTCAGAACTTCAAACACTGTGTGTTCATCCTCCTTACCTGGTGTTTCACAAGGACAGAGTTTCTCTGAGGACCAATCCATCCTTTATTCCTAAAGTCTGCTCAGAGAACAATTTAAATCAATCCATAGATCTCCCCGTTTTCTTTCCTAATCACAGCAACAACGCAGAATACAAGCTCCACCAATTGGATGTACACAGACAATTGCGTTTTTACCTCCATAGAACTAAGGAACTAAGAAAGTCAGACCAGTTATTTCTTTCTTATGCTTTCAACAAACAAGGCCTTCCAGTTTTTAAAGTGACCTTATCCAGATGGTTAAAAAACAAACCAAAAGGTTCCGAACCAGCAGGTGTAAAACTCCAAATGTTTTTTAGGAAATATGTAGAATAATACCGCTATCACTCCTAAAGTATCCTCCAGCAAATAGGCAGAGCAAAACGTTACAATGAATAAAACTGTGAGGATACACCACGAGAAGTCCAATTGAAGAAAGTCTTACTTTATTCCAACGAAAACATAAAATAAAAACAAGGATGAGCGCTTTCGCGTGCACCATGCACGCTTCATCAGATCTATTTAAAATGTGTTGGTCTTCTCTTTATATAGTATGCATTAATCATTGAAAATGATTTAATCAACAAACAGATGTCTAATTGAGGGTGTTACCACCAATTAAATTTTAAAGCGTCCCAGTGCATCTATCAAGTTTATCTTCTCATTGGAATCGTAACAAATTTCATATACATAAATCAATTAAGAACATTTAAAGAACATCTAAAAACATTTAAAAAACAATATGTCTATAACCGTCTTTTCAATTTGATGAATATATAGACCATGCAGCCTAGCTCACAGTCTCAATTTTAGTTAATCACAAAAATCAGCATGATGTTAAAATGACAGCAGCATTTGCAAGTATTTGCATTACATTGTATCGTGCTTGCTGCTAGCGCTATGAAAATAGTGTAACAAAATTGTTGCAAGCAATTACTATGTATATATACATCGTGCACTGTCCATGTGGAACATTGTTATCTTGCTATTAAAATATGCGATGTATTAATTATCAATTAAAAACATTCCATCTATATTCAGTAATCATAACATCTTGTAGCACATATAGGTTATACAATATATCGAACAATCTGAATTTGTTCATAATATAAATGCAGATCCATGCTGTATTTAGTCTATACGGCAATTTCAGTTAGTTACTGCACGAAACATCGTGCTTAATGATGTTACTATAGAAATGGCGTGACTGAATAGATACATCCTCTAAACAATGTATGATAATGATAACGAAGACTTACAAAAACTTACAAAAATGAAACATTAAAAACCTAATGACTAAGGTTCAGTGGAACACCCTTACCTAACGTGCTATAACTCAAGTCAGCATCACCAACCTGAATACATTTTTAAAACATGTATAGAAATCTTATTTCATCATTTAAATTTAAACATCATATTGTTCTAACCAATTATAGCTTATTAATTCTTAAGTTATCCAAATATTAAATATATAGTCATCAATTAAAGCAGCATCTCTATGAAAAACATTCAAAATGTAGCTGTAGAGAATTAGAGACATATCAAAAATGAAATGTACATAAAAAATGTATATAAAACAATTATATGAAAAATCAATTAGACAAATTTTTTTTTATATTTATAAATTAATAAATTAATTAATTAACATATTAATTCAGTTGATCAGTATGGCATACTATTTAGTAAGGCAGCAAATCAATAAGATGTATGCCTTATATATAATTGTATTGTAAATTCCAAATCTTTGACAGAATTTTAGAAAAAATTCATGTCAAAACAGCCCTACCCTTAAATGTTTTATACTAAAGAATCTATTGCAATACATAAAGTATACTTCATAACTCAATCTGATATGAACATTTATTTAAGTCGTGCATGAAATTAAGATATATATTAAAAACTATAATCAAACTGAAGTATTGATATACTAGAATAATATAATTCTTATATAAATAATGTAAGTAATATGTTTACTGACTACCCTATAAAATATGGCTTCAATTATAAAACCCTAATCTACTTGACGTGCTAACAATGAAAATTTTCGTTGGAATAAAGTAAGACTTTTTCTTCAATTGGACTTCTCGTGGTGTATCCTCACAGTTTTATTAGGAAATGTAAAAGTAAAGCACTTTTCGTCTCCCTTAGTAGGAAGACTTCTTCAGACAAAGGAAAAAAATCATCAAACACAATTTAAAACCCAAAAAAAGGGGGGGGGGTGTTACAAAATTACAAACAGTTGCCAGGTAAATCTAGAACTCTTTCCTTGTTTAGGTGTATTGGACAACCAGTTTTAGTAACTGGTTACTCTACCAATGTCTAGTGTGCGCCATCGCAAATGAGGTCTGGGTAGCTGACGCTGGGCATTCTGGGATAAGGGGCAGCCTCGAGCCAGTAAATAGCTCTCGAGCTATAGAAGATGGCCGAGTCAGAGCCGAGGATCGGCTTCGAACCCAAACAGCAAGAAGGGAAGGCGAGATGAAGACAACTAAAATGGAACGTTATGGTAGGTACATGACTTCTTTTTGTATTGAATTTGATGGTCAGATAGATTTGTTTCAGGAAGGTCTAACATTTGTTCCTTACAAAAAGGCTTCCCTAGACCAAACTGTAATTGACTTTAAGCTTTTCACTAGAAAACTAAATTTTGAATTCTTTTTCAAGGGCCTGAACTGTAACATCAATGAACAGTCAAGACATAAAAAGCCCAGTACATTCAACCCCACCTTGCACCCTGTAGTGTTAACTTTTGAGAAGTTATGTAAGAAAGACATAAGGGAAGTGTGCAAAAAAGGGGGAAATAGTAGGGCTAACAACTTGAGTAACACAGAGACGTTACTTAGGGAAATATTTCAAAACCCAGCGATATGGGTTCTTGAAACCCGACAAAGGTGGGGGCTTGGTCATTATGAATCATGACACCTATACTAACAAAATGTTTAATCTCCTATTTGGGGAAGCCTATTGTGAAATTAGTCTAAATGAAAAAAAAATATCAGCTATAATAAAGTTGATATTATGCTGGAAGACTTACTGATGAACCAGCAGATTAACTTAGAAGAACACCATTGTCAGTGAAAAATCCCAATATACCGACAATATTTGGGATCCCCAAGATTCATAAATACCTTGTTGACCCCCCGCTTACACCAGTTGTTGATTCTCTTGCATCTAAGACTTTCCACATAGCTAAATTTACAGATGCCCAACTCAAGGACACTACTTGAATGCCCCTGGATACTTAAGGATTTGTGGGATTTTTTTGTCCAAAGTGAACAAAAAGATGTACACTGACAAGTTTTTTTTATAACAGTAGATATTAAGGACTTATTTTCAGTCATACCACATGAAATGGGTATAGACTGGTTCTATCGGTATCTCTGCCAGTATTCTACGCTTAGCCACAATAGCATCCTAACACAAAGAACACTGATGGAACATCATAACTTTTGAACAACAGTTATTCAAGCAAGTGAAGGGGTGGCAATGGGGGGCAGCATGTGCCCTCATTTTTGCCAAAATTGTACTGACATTCTGGGAGAGAGAGTATATATTCACTAGTTCTTATGCAAAAGACTGGACATTCTATGGGTGGTTCCTTGACGATATAATTGTTTGGAAGAAGGGTAAGAGAGAACTCGACAACTTCCCTGAATTTTTGAACAATAGCACTGACTACCTGGAATTTACCCACTCTATCACTGAAACCACCGTCCACTATTTGGACATTACTAGTATTAAAGAGCCAGCAAAGCAACAGTTTACCTCCACTATATACCGAAAACCCACTTTTCAAACAGTCTTACATTTCCCCAGCTGTCACCCCCTTCATCAAAAGAAGGCATTAGTAAAAGGTCAGGAGTTAGGATTAGCTAGGATGATTTCTGAACATGATGAGTTTTTATGCAGATTAATGTACTAAAAGACATGTTAGAAAGGACAAGAGGGTACCCTTTGAGCTATGTTGACAGTATACTACAGGAGGTAGTAAACAAAAGGTTAAATGGGTATTTTCTACCCCTACTTGGCACAGGGGGAGGAATTAAGAATAAAGTAAGACTAGAAAGTTGTAGTACTTTTAAAAGGTCAGCTATATTCAATTTCAACCAGCAATTTTACAGCATTAAAAACATTATTCAGCACAACTGGAACATCTTTAGTACTGATCAAGAACAGTTACAACTAAGTAGGACCAGGCCCTAACATAGTGTACAAGAGAGACTGCAGCATAAAAAATATGCTGGAAAGACAGAAATACCATCCAGGTAGAGATATAGGGATGGTTAAATGTGGTTACTGTTTTCAGTGCCCATACATTCTGGAAGCCAAAGACATTATGATACCTAATTACCGTAGACACACTATGAGGGAAAATGTCCTACAAACAGCAAAGGTGTGGTTTATTTAGCCCTATGCGCCAAATGTCCGAGGTTCTACATTGGCAAAACTATAAATGCACTAATGAGTAGAATATATCAACATTTTATGATATAAATAAAGATGGTAAAAATGCAGTAGCAAGACACATTATTGCCAATGAAGGACACTGATTCAAATTTGTTATAATAGAACAGGTAACTTTGGGAGAAAGAGGGGACCCCTTAATGACTTCTTGGAATTGTCAGAACTAAAATGGCAGATAAGGGCAAATGCATCAGAGGGTCCCGGAATTAATAGTGCAGTGTCCATTAGTTCTGTTTTAAGACTTAAGGCACAATTCTTTCTATAATAGGAAAATATAGGATTGTTGCTTTTTAAGAACACATTGCAAACACTGTTGAGGAATGTTGCGCATGTTACTTATGGATTATGCATTGTAATTTTTAACATACCTGAACAACTGTTTTAAGATTTTTATTCTGTTATTTTAACATAGTTTTGGGGATGGTTGCTTTAAGAAACTGTTTTATTAATTTATCAATTGTATTTTACTAACTGTAAGGTGCAATTGTTTTGTCATATATATATAAGGGATGTTGGGTAAATGTAGCTTCATTCTGATGGTTTCCATTAGAGAGATGAAAGCGCTCATAATAAATTTCTTGTGTGGATCTGTACCTTGGTTTCTTCATTTTGTGGACTTATCTCTACGGACAGGGCATCTAAATTACTCCCTACTACTACTGTCCTACTTGCAGATAGGGTCAGCAAGGCTATGGAGAGATGGGGAAAAAGATTTATACCTCTTTTATCCTAGCATTTAGGGCTACAAATTACCAGTCTCACATGGTCAAGTACTCACTAGCCCTTCTGGACAAAGCCTCCAAAGAGATTACTGACATGCCTGACTGTGCTGCAAAAGCATCCTGTCTTCCTTACTCGTCCTTGTCACTCAAGTGAACAAGCACTCACTTAGGTGTGCTTACGATGCAGCCCGAAGTCTCAGCCAGGTCAGCTACATCAGCATCCATATTCAGAAGGTATTCCTGGCTGCGTCTGCAGCCTCTCCTTGATGACTTCAGAGCCAAGCTCCTGGCTCCTCCCTTGGAACATTCGGCCCTCTCTGGTGTGAAGGTGTCTGATCTTTTCAAGTCTCTCCAGCAAAAAGGAAGAGAGCTTCAAGACCTCAAACACCTTGTCTCACCAATCCCAGCCAAGGACTTCTCAGGCCTCCTGCCAGAGGCCTCCATTTCCAGACAGGGCAGGCAGTGTCTTACTGCCTGCCACCCTTCCTCCCACCTCCTCCTGTCAGCACCCCCTTATCCAGCCATCTCTCTCTCCTGGCCTGGTCCCTAATAACAGACAAATGGGTCTTGTCCTTCCTGAAGGAAGGATACTTTGACTTGGTTTTCTCCACTTCCAAGACTACCTATACCAGCTTCTCCCACATCCACTTGCCCCTCCTACTAGAGGTCTTAAACAGCCTGTTTCTACAAGGCACCATAGTCAGTCTCCCCCCGCACAAGGAAAAGGTTTCTACTCAAGAATCTTTCTGGAGCCCAGAAAGGAAGGACCATGGAGGCCCATCCTAGATCTCTCCCGCATCAGCCTCTTCTTAAAGGTTCCTTCCTTCATGATGCTCACCTTACCCATTATGTTTCCCCCTCATTCTCCCTCAGGCCTTCATAGTAACCCTAGACATAAAGGAGGCCTATCTCCACATCCCCATAAAGCCTTCCTCCAGGAAGTACCTCGGATTCATTGCAGGCTCCTGTCACTTTCAGTTCTGTGCATTGCCTTTTGGGCTCTCCACTTCCCAAGAGTTTTTCACAAAGTGCCTCGCCCCAGTCATTGCCTACTGCAGGACAAGGGGAATACAAATATTCCCATACCTAGATGACCTACTCATTCAAGCAGTGGACAGACAGACTCTCCTGGTTCACACCAAGGATCTCCTGCACCTGCTGCAGTCTCTAGGATTTCTAATAAAGTACCCAAAGTCCCAACTCCATCCTACATAGGACATTGTCTTCCTGGGATGCAGAATCAGGACAGACATCAGCATGGCCTCCCTCCCAGAGGAAAAAGTGTCCCTCTCCCACCACTTCCAAGCTGCCCTCCATTTAACAGCCCTGACTGCGAGGGAATTCCTAAGACTCCTGGGGTACATGGCAGCTACTGTCCCCATGTTGCCCCTAGCGAGGTTACACATGAGAAAGTTCCAGTGATACCTTTGCTCGGTGTGGACCCAGCAGTCTCATCCTCTAGAGTTCAGGGTGCCACTCCTCTCTCGTCTTCACCAAGAATTAAAATTATGGCTGGCCCAACTTGCCCAAAATCTGGGCATGCCCCTGCAAATGCCCTCCCCTTGCCATATCATGCCCACAGATGCCTCAGACCTGGGCTGGGGGGCAACTCTGGGCCTAAGGACAGTGCAAGGTTTGTGAACAGACAGACGCAAACAGATGCACATCAACAGAGAAATGACAGCAATACTCCTACCCGTGCAGGCCTTCCTACCTTACCTCCAGCAAGGCCTCCTAAAAATAGTCACAGACAATACCACAGTAACCTGGTACTTAAGCAAAAAGGGACAAAGTCTTACCTCCTATGCAGACTAGCTCTGCAGGTATGTGATCTGGCTACCTCTCAGGGAATCTCCCTCAAGGCAGCCTACATTCCCTCCCAGCACAACTCTCAGGCAGATTCCGTAAGAAGAACCACCTCAGACAGCCACGAATGGATGCTGTCAAGAGAGGTGTTCCTAGATCTGGACTACAAGTGGGGTTTCTCAGATAGACCAGTTAGCCTCCTCCATAAACCGGCAACCCCAGAGCTACTGCTCCAGACCCGAAGGCAGTGCAAGCAGACGCCTTCCCCTTCCCTTTGATAAAATTCAGCAGGATTCACCAAAAATCTTTTTGGTGACTCCCTATTGGCCAAGGCAGCACTGGTTCCCTCTACTTCTCCAACTGTCCAAGGGCAATCACTACAAGTTACCACCCTCAGTGGACCTACTCACATAGCACAAGGGGGCACAGATACCCCCATAGTGGCAGTCTCTGCACCTCTCCCTGTGGTGGATAGGATTCTGATTCCCTTCAGACACCTGTACAGTGAAGATGTGCTTTCAGTCCTGCAGGAGGCCAGGAAACAAAACACAAGAAAATCTTATCTTTCCAAGTGGAAAAGGTTTTCCTTCTGGTGTCACAAAAGACAGATGGAGCGACGTGCCTCTGATTCTGTCCTACCTGTGTGAACTCCTAAAGACAGGTTTGTCTTACTCCTCTTTAAAAGCACACCGGTCTGCCATCTCTGCCTGCCTATGGAACCTCCACTGGCATCCAGATTACCAGCCAAACTCTTCCTGAAGGGGGGGGGGGGTCTGCACCTAAGACCTCCCAGGAAACCATCCCCTCCTCCCTGGGATCTTGATTATGTGCTAGAAAAACTCACATTGCCACCTTTTGGACCGGCTGACAAGGCCGCCCTAAAGTTTTGTACATGGAAAACAGTCCTGCTAGTGGCTATGACATCAACCAGGAGGGTCTCAGAGCTTCAAGCCCTCATGGCCACTCTGCCTTTCCTGGTTTTCTATTTGGACAGGGTCACCCTGAGAATAAACCCGTCCTTCACCCCCAAGGTGGTCAGTGACCTTTCCTTAAATCAGGCTATCCACCTGCCTAACTTTTTCCCTAACCCGCAGGACGATAGTGAGAGAGTCCTACATTCCCTGGATGTCCACAGACAACTCAGATTCCGTTTGCATAAAACTAAACCTTTCTGCAAATCAGACCAACTGTTTGTCTCCTTCCACCCCAGGGTTCTGGGGAAAGCAGTGGGAAAACTGACCATTTCTACCTAGATAGCCAAGGCTATCTCCTTTTGCTACAACCACCATGGGAAGACTCTCTCTCTCTCTACAAGAGCGGTGGCCTCTTCTGGGGCCTTTTCAAAGGTCTGCATATTTAACTCCATTCTGGAGGCAGCCACCTAATCTTCGGAGCATGCTTTCACCCGGCATTACAAACTGGACATAATCTCCAGAGCCAGGTCAGGATTTGCCAGGGCTGTCCTGCATGGTTTCTTAGAGTCCTCTACCAGATCATCCCACAACCTTTAGTTAGCTTTTGTACTCGCCCACTAGTAGAATAATTCAACATTGGAATAGAGGGACATAGGAAAATTGTGTAAGAACTTATCATAATCGTAGATGTCCTCTTTTATGTTGCAGTATTCCTTCCCTCCCACTGTCCCCCTTCTTAACCTTGCTCTTGCTCTGCCCGGCTCGGGGACAGGCTATGTCCCTCAGAACTGGCTGAATCTGGGGGCTTTAATTGGTTCTGAGGACTGGTGCATGCAGATGTCACCTCTATGGCCCACGTACCTGCCTCTCTGTCAGAAGTCCGACCCACCAAGGGGGGACTGAAAAAGCTTTGGATACCTAGCTGGACAAGCTGATCGGAAGAAGGGTAAACCCACTAGTAGAATACTGCAACATGGAAGAGAAAGACATCTATGGTTATGGTAAGTTCTTGCACAGCTTTCCTTTCTTCAAACATAATGCATTTAGGTAGTAACAGCTCCCTTGATTTAAAGGGAGGAGGCTACAACACTTGAGTATCTATTGATCATATCTCATTGATTACTTTTAAATGTGCAGTATTTTAAGCTGCTTTATCAAACGTGAAGTTTTTCTGAAGAAGAAAATGTGTTTTCACAGGCTAATGAAGTCTGTATAGTAAAGAAAATATCTATATTGGATTTTATTTTGTTTATTTTATTTATGATTTTACTTTTAAATAGTTTTTTTTTTTGACTTAAGTAGTTGTATTTATTAAAATATTAAATTAGTCTGAAAGCTTCCTTAGATGCTGGAGGTGTCTGACTATATAAATATTAATTCCTGAGAATAATTAAGACATTTGGTATATTACATTTTCCTTAACAACTTCTGTGAACTTTTACCAAAACCTGTACCCTGGCTGGTATACCTTTCTTCGTTTTTTTTTTTTTTTTAGGGAAAAACTATTGTGGAAGACAAAATAACATTGATGCTAATTTACTTTGCAGCTTCTAAAGCAATTTATTTTGAAGTAAAACAATCTGCACTCACACAACTAATAGCATAACCTTCTGCTTCAGAAACCGTGGTAAAACCTCTACCAGCCTACAAGTATTTCTTTGGTTTCAATCAGGAGTCCTTTATTTATGAATTATTCTTATCTAAACTTCAGTTTTATAATTGAACAATTTTGCTTCGTTTTTCTAGAAATATTTTAATACCATGTTAATAAATGAAATTTTTTATACTCTGGTCTTATTTAATTTCTCAGTATTAAGAAAAGCTGTATATATCAATCAGGTATACGGTTATGTAAAATACTGACAATTTGGTAGATGTAGAGGAACACCAGTATGGGACTTGGTGAAAAAGAAACTGAATGTCAAATTGAGGCTATCCCTTTTCCTAATTTTGCCTTTCTTTTCCATGCTGTTTCTTATGAAAAGAAGTCTGATTAAGCTCATTACTTTTTGTAGATGTTACTGTCTGTTAATCATTGCATGCTGTCTTTCTTTTTTTAGGTGGAAATGGGGCCATTTAAGCACACAGTTGATGATGGTTTAGACATCAGAAAGGCAGCTTTTGAATGCATGTACACACTGTTAGACAGCTGTCTTGATCGACTTGATATTTTTGAATTTCTTAACCATGTTGAAGATGGGTTGAAGGACCATTATGACATAAAGGTAATATGTTTTTCTGTTTTTTTTTCCAGTTTTTGGAAGGAAATATCTTTGTTTTTACATCTGATAATGCAATTCGCCCTCTTATTCAAGTTTCAAGAGTGGAAATTTTGAAGCTGTTTGTATGAGTGAATTGGGAGGAGGGAGGTAATTGTGCCTGTGTCAAAAGGGAAAAGACTACATGAACACTTTATTTTATATACCTGCTGTGTACATTTGCATCAGACGCAACATTAACAACTTGAGTACTACAGTCTTTTCCGTATTGTTCCCAAACAAATGCTATCTTTGTAACCTTTGTTTTTGTGTGTACTCACATTGGATGCAACAGTTTTGTAACCAGTTTAAATACTACACACACTATTTTTCTGGATATTTCTTATTAATGCTGTTTTTTCACCATTTTGTGTGCTTTTGTGGAGCTTTTCTCTCCAGGCCTCTGCTGAAAAAGGGCTCTAGCTCAGTCAGGTGTTCTCAGTCAACAGATGCCAAATAAATGAATAGGGGAGAAGTCCCAGTAATAAGCAACCATGGAAACTTAGTGCCATGTTTTTAGCATATTGTATCTTGAATTTCCATGACGCACAATTTTGGGATTCAGATATGTACGTCATATGCATTTATTTGGCATTTCTTGTAAGAGCACTTTTGTCATTGTAGCACTTAGTAAAGCAGCTGTTCTGCTTTTAATAAAGTTGTTTGAGTTTTCATGTTGTGATTTCTTTATTTTACACTTTGAATGGCAAACCCCACCCCCCATGTGAAAATGAATAGATGTCCTTCTATTCTCTAGTTGCAGTATTCTCACTTGTGGGATCCTCCGCCTGAGGCGACCCGAACGTCTGGCTCCTATACCAAAGCTTAAGCCTGGTTGCTGTCAGGTGAGTGGGACGTCACACACAGGGCCGTAAACCGTGGGCCATAAATGTGACATCTGCATGTACAGACCTCAGAACTTCTCTGCCGCAGTCGAACGCCAGCTTGCTCGCTTCGTTCCATGCTACAGAAGATGTCTTCAGATAAGGACCCTGTTGGGGATGTTTTCTTCTGCTTGCTTAGGCTTTGGTTGCTGTTGCTCCTTTTTATAGCCGATGCCATAGAGAAAAGGGTAAGTGTCAGTGCGGTCATCAGATTCCACACACAGATTTGCATGAGCTTTGTCTGTTTTGCTTAGGCCAATCCCACGACTATACTACCTGTAGCATTTGTCAGTCCTTTGTACCAAAGACCCTACTCAGTTTGGTAACCCTGAAATTATTTGTGGAAAAGCAACGACTCAAGAATTTAGCCCTAGTCATGGAACCCAAATCAGCCATCGAGGTGGTGCCCCCTAAAAAGAAGGCCAAGGTTTCAAGGCCTACAGCTGCTGCCCCTCTGACTTTGGATGTCCCACCAGCTACCAGTCTAGGGGCTGAGGGACGTCCCGATGAACTGGCAACTTTGGCAGGTACATTGAAGGAAGCTGCCCTCGAATCTCCATTAGGCACGTCCACGAAGGTTACTGCAATGTCTGCTCCAGCTGATATCGAGAGGGAACTGGGCATCACCAGACAGCTGCTTATGGTGTCAAAACTAGGCTCTCCTCCCTCAGGCCTGATGCCTGATCGCAGGCCCTCTCCCTCACAAACACCTGTAAGACTACTCCCTTAAGGTGGAGAAACAAAACTAAACATTTATCTTCCATTACTGAAGAACAGCTGGCAAGCTCTTTCCCAGCCCTTGGCTCAGACATTTATGACCCTCAGACCCACAGTTTTACTTGCTCCAGTCTTGCCTACCCTCAGCCTTAGGCCAGCTTCAGTTACCTCCATTCCCCCTGCTCAGATTCGGGAGGAAGAGTCCTGTACCTCCACCTCTGATGAATCTCTTACTTACACCTCCCAACTAGCTTCTTCCCTGGAGTGCTGCTCCCCTGATGAGGTCTCCTTGGAAGGAGACTGCCCACCTGAAGATATTACCTTTGGGGAAACTGTCTCCAAATGAGGGAATACTTCAAGTGGGATGCCATTCAGATGACTGAGGTGCAAGAGATATTTTGAACTTCTAGAGATGGAGTCACCCTCTCCTTCTGCTATTCCCCCCAGTGATTCCAGCTTATCTGGATGCATTTGCTTCCAGCCTCTAAGATCCCTGAATCCCAGCCTTCAGCACCTAAAAGACCTGATAAGTTGTATAAAGCCCCCGATGACCACAAGTACCTCATTAAGCCACCTATGGCATACCCAGCTGTGATTGCAGTGGCTCCAGATAACCCATCCAGGCAAATCCCTTCCTCATCATTTTTGCCATCTGACAAGTACAGTAAAGTCATGGACAAACTGGAGAAAAGATTTATACTTGTTCCACCCTGGCCTTTAGGGTCATTAACTATCAACCCACATGGTTAAATATGCCTTAGACGTGGTCTCCCAGGCAACTTCTTTGCTTTCTTCTTTGCCTGATTCACCTACCATACCTCAGTTTGCATCTAAACTTTCCTTAGCACAAGTTGCCATTTTATAAAATGCAGCTATGATGCTGCTGAGGCTTCAGCCTCTGTACTGCGCAGATATTCCTGGCTCAGATTACAACCACTCCCTGATGATTTTAAAAACAAAATCTCTGATGCACTCATAGACAACAAATTCCTGTTTGCCAAACAGTCCTCAGAACTATTCAAAAGCCTCTAGGAAAAAAGGAACTCCAGGACTTGAAACATGTTTGATCTCACCAGTTCCAAAGTTCCACAGCAGCTACCCTGCTAAAAACTCATTTGTCCAAGGGATCCTGCCCCTTCCTTTTCCTCTTCCTCAAAACACAGGAAAGGGTCTAGAAAAACATAATCTTCCAGGCCTGCTTCCTCTCAACCCACCCCCAGGCAGCCCTTTCCAGATAGAACCAACAATGCGTGACTCCCTAAACCACCTTTCCCTCTCCACCCGCCTCTCTCACTGTCCACCCATTTGGCAAGATATTACTTCATATTGCTGGGTCCTATCAATAGTTGATAAAGGCTACTTTATGACCTGGCAGGAAAAACCCTTACCACAAGGCATACCATTTCCTCCCAATAAACAGCTCCACCTAATACCCCAAACCATCCAAGATGATCTTTCACAAGGGAGCATGGAAAGGGTTCTCTCAGGCCAGGAAGGGCGTTGATTCTGCTCCAGACTTTTCCTGGTACCAAAAAAGGATGGCCCTTGGAGGCCCATTCTGGACCTGTTCCTGTGAAACACCTTCCTGCAGGTTCCCTCCTTCTGTATGCTATCCCTTCAAATCCTTCTTCCACTACTGTCACCCAATACCTTCATGGCCACTTTGAACCTGAAGGAGGCATACTTCCATATCCCCATACATCCAGACTACAGGAGGTTTGCTGTGCCATCCTCACACTTTCAGTTTATTGCCTTGCCCTTTGGTTTATCTACTGCACCAAGGGTCTTCACATTGTGTCTAGCCCCAGCAGTAGCCTACTGCTGAATGAAAGGTATTCAAATCAACCCTTACCTGGATGACCTCCTTATTCTAGTAGAAGAGGGAGTCACCCTCAGGACTTGAAATTCACTGTGTCCCTTCTCCAGAGTCTGGGATTTACTCTCAATCTGTTAAAATCCTCCCTCACTCCAGCCCAAGACCAAACATTTCTGAGCTGCAGAATACGGACAGACCTGATGAAGGCCTTCCTTCCTCAAGACAGTCTCCTCCCTAAGCAGTGTCTTCCAGGAGCTACTACTTGTCAACTACATCTCTGCCAGGCAATTCCTCCATCTTCTAGGCCTCATGGCAGCTACTCTTCCCATGTTGCCACTGCCCAGGCTTCATACGAGGAAGTTTCAGTGGTACTTGAAAAGTGTCTGGCCCCAACACAATCACCCCTTAGAATTCCTGGTGCCCTTTCTACCCTGCCTAAAAACAGAGTTGAGGTGGTGGATCCATCAAATATACCAAAATCCAGGCCTTCCTGTGCAGCCCACCAAACCAGTGCAATCTATGGACACAGATGCCTCAGATCTACGTTGAGGGGCCACTATGAACGGTCTCAAGGTACAGGCTCAGTGGGAGCCCTCCCTCCGGAGGAAGCATGTCAGTGTGAGAGAAATTACTGCTCACCTTCTAGCTCTAAAGACCTTCCTTCCTCTAATGCAGGTAGGCCCGCTACAAATCTTTGCAGACAACACAACTGTGATGTGGTACATCAACAGATAGGGGGGGACCAGATCCTATTTACTGTGCAGTCTTGCAGCACAGGCATGGGAGTTGGCCTCCCAGCACAATGTCACACTGCAGGTGGTCTACATTCCATCTCAGGACAACCATCAGGCAGATGCCGTCAACATCACGAGTGGATGTTATACAGAGATGTGTTCTAAGACATTGTCCACCGATGGGGCACCCCACAAGTAGATCTGCTTGCCTCCCCCTCAGAATAGACAACTTCAGCTTTTCTGCTTCAGAACTCCCTCCCCACTAGCTTGAAAGTGGAAGCTTTTTTTGATTTCTTCGAAGGGGCTGTTCCCTTGTGCCCCCCCCCCCATTCCCACTCATTCAGCGGGTTCTGCTAAAAATCCGTAAGGACAAGCCAAAAATTTTGCTGGTGACCCCCTATTAGCCAAGGCAGCATTGTTTCCCCCTCCTACTATCTCCTGCCAAGGGCTGCCTCACAAGGTGGACCTTCTCGCACAACAGAAGGGATCTCTCATTCATCCCCACCTGAAAACCCTCAGCCTAGCCCTGTTGGTGATGAACTCCTGATCCCTTTCAGACACCTTTATTCAGAGGACGTGCTATCTATTCTGCAGGAGGCCAGGAAACCTACCACCAGGAGATCCTATGTTTCAAAATGGAAACTGTTCTCCAGTTGGTTCCTCTAGTCCTAGCCTATATGTGAGCTTCTAAAATCAGAACTTTCATACTCTTCAGTGAAAGTCCATTTATCTTCCATTTCAGCCCGCTTACCTGTGGATCCACCCGTACTTTCTAGGTTGGAAGTCCAACTATTCCTGAAGGGGGTCCTCCATATCAGACCACCTAGAACACCAGTTGTGAGAATAACGATGGATTTCAGTGGATTTTTTTTCTGAAAATATAAAATAAATATTCTGCATTTCAGTTTGTAGAGTGCACTTAGCAAAAACTTATAGCATGACATTCATTGTTAGGAGTCGGAAGTAAAATATTTTATCTTTTATAAACTATGCAGTTTGTGAAATTCTCTGTCTGCAAGCAGGTCAAGACGAACTCTTGTATGCAGCTGTGTCTCATCAACAGGACGTGCAAGAGCAAGGCTGAGGAGTTATCCTTCAGGAACAGAATGTTTGAAATATGGAAAACAAACTGTCAGCAGACCAGCATCAAAAGAAAGACTTACTGTTCTTGCAAATTCTCTAAATTGCTGATGCAGGCAGGAAAGACACTGTAAAGATTGGGACTTTTTCTTTGTATGAGAGACTTTGATTTTCCTATCCTTACAAATCTGATGCTGTAAGATGAAGTACGGCTTTCTTATTTGTGTACATCTTTCATTGTTAAACTAGATGTTTACTTCGTATGCAGAGTAAATGAATGTCGTTAACAGCTGAACTGATCTCAGTGTTTTCATTAAGTAAAGGTACAAACTACCTGAATAGTGTGTAGTGCAACTTTAAATTTTACAGTGGCAAGACTAGACCAGTCAAAACAACCAGGGAGGTGACCTGCAGAGGTGCCTCTCACAGTGTGACATTCATGCACAGACTTTTTTGGAGTGGACACTTCTTTCCTAAAACTTTGTCCATTGACTGGAGGACAAACACTGCAGGGCAGTCCAGTAATTCTTCTTCAGACAGCTGGTGACATATGGAGAACAGTTCGTACTGTCAGACTTTGCTTCACCAGCATCTAGTGAAAGACAGCAGAGAATCCTCCCACAACTGATCTTCATGTCAAGACTGGCCACCTTGTCCTGAACATTTGTGGTAAATATTTTTTTCTGTTTTTCTTTTAACAATGAATGCAATTCATAAAAATGCCAAGAAGTGCACTAAGTATTTTACTGTTGCTGTATCTGAATCCTAAATAGATGTGTGGAATTATTTAAATACATAGTATAATCAGCATGTTAGCACCTGTAAGTCTTTACTTACGTAAGTCAGAAGTGTCACAGAATGTACAGAAATGTGTTATTTAAATGTTGCTTTTTGCATGCCTTGTCATAAACGTATTATACAAAACCTGGAACACAACCAGGATAAAGTAATGCTTGAAGCGCAGACAATGGTTCCTGTTTCTATATATCTTGTTGCAAAAGATTTATTGGAGGCTGATGTAGATGTCAAAGTTTGTAATTTACAGTCTGATTTGCAAGAGATTAAAGATTGGATTCTAAAAATAGCAACCGGCAACATCTTGACCACATGGGTCACTTTCAGATTTACTGTGATAAATAAAATGTGTCTGGTAAAATGCATGCTGACACTGCTAAATGTACAAACGATTTTCTCAGTTTTTGAAAGTGTCTCAGACTAAAATTAACACCTTTTCACACACTGTTATTAAACAAGGCAGTAAAGCTATTTGTATAATAAAAGAGTTAATAAATAAAATTGTCCGTTTGCAAAACAAATATGGCAAGCAACTGGCTGATGCGCAGAATGATGTAATTATGAGCTCAATTAGAGACACAGGAATCTGAGGCTGCTAGAGCAGCACATTTAGCTAATGTTACACACTCTCCCTAAGTGGGATGAACAGAAGGTGATTTTTAATAACATGGTTACATTTCAAGCTTGGGTTCTTAAAACTGTAGGCACTGTATACAGTGATACACTTGAGCGTTGCTTCTGAAAGTTTATTCCTCAGCGTTTCATGGCTTATATACAGCAAAAGTAACATAGAATCAGTGCACATTACAAAACAGATAAGAATAGAGATGAAGTTCATGGTAAACTGACAAAAAGATTTAATAAACTTCTAAGACATAGTCAGAGTGAGTTCAGAAAGTTCAGACAACATATGCAAACACTTTTTCAGAAGTGCATAAGAGCTTTAAAGTCAGCAGAACAGAATACTGACAAATACAATCTGATTAGTAAAGAGTTAAAGCAACAGCAGATTACGCTGATAAATAATTTACGATGTACTATTCTACCTTTCGATAGTGGTTGAGTACACAGCACAAAGTTTCATTCAGTTACAGCAAGGCACTTAAATAGTAATAAAACAGTTCTAGGGCATAGTAATCAAATGAGAGAGTTAAACACACTAAAGACATGACATCACAAGACTGACATGCATGTATTTTCTTTTCACCTAAAGTGCAGCAAAAGGCACACAACAGCAAATGTAAATCATGTAAATATATCTGTTTTAAGCCTGTGTTAGTTAAGCCAATATCTCTTTTTTGTTTCTTACAAAATTTTGTAAATGTATAATAGCGTAAAAATAGCAAAGACTCCAGCAAAATACATGTCATTAATAATCTGTTTGCAAGTAAATACTACACAGAGTACAGTCAGTACGTGGGCTATGTTATAATCAAATCCAAAAAGCAAATGTGTAAGACCGAAGTGTCACAGTCTAGGTAACAGCCAAATGGCAAGCATACATTCAATTATCACAGTATAAAGCAAATAAACAATACTGCAATAAAATGATGTATATTACAGGGCAATGGTATGCTTTCAGTTTTACACTAACTGTGTCTGAAACAAAAGAACAGCATTTAGCTAAAGTGATACAAACTAAGTTTGGACTGCAGGAAGAGTAAAAAATGTACTCTTTTAAGAGAAAATCCAGGGCAATATTATGCAAAATAAGAGCTTGGTATAATACTCTCCTAAGAGGCCTAACCACAGGCATTGGAGTTATTAATGCAGCTGACATTGAAATTCTATATCTAATCGTTTAAAAGTAGTGGGGTAAAATATCTCTCAGATTGTACTTTTGCAAGCTTCTTGGAGTAGACAGCTATGATGCTATGCAACTACATCAGTTGAAATTTGATGGTAATATGACAATTTATGTAAATTGGACAAAGTGCACTATGCACTCTTTGTATGTAAAAATAAAAAAAATAATGTACAAATTAAACTGATGTTACAAAACGAAAATGTTTGGCAAGCAAATGGATACCTGATATGGATTGGATTAAGCTATTTACTGAAGTAACGTTTTGTACTCCACAGTATTGTATAGGGCAATTCTCACATTATAATGTTACTGTTACCACTATTGTGTCAATTTACGGTATTACCCATGATATTTCCTCATACCAGAGGGGTATGAGTATTGGTTGCCACAATTTGAAGGTAATCATATGCCACCTTCTTTTCAAATGTTTATAGAAGTGGCTCCTCAGCATATTTGTCTGATTACAGATCAAGATGTAGGTCATACTATAAAATTACCTTTTGTAGGATGTTTCACATGTTGATTTCCTTAAATGGAATAATCAGAGCTGTGTGTTTACTGAAACCATAGAAGTAAATACTTCCAAGAATAGGAATTATGACTTAATACAGCATTCCAATATATCTGTATCCTTGGGTAATTAAAAAAAAACATAATGAACAATAACTAAGATTCTCCGAGAGTGTTTAGATAAAATAAAAGTATTCTGTATTATGAAGGATTAAGCGTCATTGCAAAAGATAAATTACTTAGTTTGGCTGAAAAGACCAAAAAAGATACTGCTCACAGTTGGTGGGATATCTTTACTGGTTGGTCAGAATCGGGGAAAAACTGTTAAGTTGGTTGATACATCCTGTATTAGTAGTGTTGGGCATTATAGTCCTTAATTATCTGGAATTGCTATCCAAGTTGCCATTTGCGGAAAACGTATAGAATCCAACAAATTATGATGGTTAACCTAGGTAAATTGGAAAAGGTTTCAATGTGTACAGGTGAAGTCGAAAACGGACAGTCATTTTCTGCTTTTTAATTGAAAAGAGGGGATTGTGAGAGTAACGATGGATTTCAGTGGATTTTATTCTGAAAATGTAAAGTAAATATTCGGCATTTGTTTGTAGAGTGCACGTGGCAAAAACGTATAACTTGGCATTCATTGTTATTAGGAGTCAGAAGTAAAATATTTTATCTTTTATAAACTATGCAGTTTGTGAAATTCTCTATCTACAAGCAGGTCAAGATGAACTCTTGTATGCAGCTGTGTCTCGTCAACAGGACGTGCAAGATAAGAGAAAAGCAGAGGAGTTGTCCTTCAGGAACAGAATGTTTGAAATATGGAAAACAAACTGTCGGCAGACCAGCATCAAAAGAAAGACTTATTCTTGCAAATTCTCTAATGTGCTGATGCAGGCAGGAAAGACACTATAAAGATTGGGACTTTTTCTTTTGTATAAGAGACTTTGATTTTCCTATCCTTACAAATCTGATGCTGTAAGCTGAACTATGGCTTTGTTATTTGTGTGCATCTTTCATTGTTAAACTAGATATCTACTTCGTAAGCAGAGTAAATGAATGTCATTAACAGCTGAACTGATCTTCGTGTTTTCATTGAGTAAAGGTACAGACTACCTGAATAGTGTAGTGCAACTTTAAATTTTACACCAATTCCCCCTCCTTGCGACTTGAACTGTCTCTGCCTGCTTTGAACAAGCAGCCTCTGCCTCTTTAAAGACGTGTACCTGGAAGACTGTTTTATTAGTAGCCACTTACTTCAGCTAGGAGGGTCTCTGATCTGCAGGCACTCATGGCCTTTCCACCCTACACTGTCTTCCACAAAGGCAGGGTAACCCTTCGTACCTGCCTGTCCTTCATGCCCAGAGTGGTCAATGAACTGTCCCTCAACCTGTCTATTCTCTTACCCACCTGTTTCTGTTCTCCTCAAAATGACAGTGAGAGAGTGCTCCGCTCCCTTGATGTACATAGGCAACTAAGATTTTATCTGGACAAGACCAAGAACATTAGAAGGTCCAATCAGCTCTTTGTATCTTTCCATTCCAGGGCCCTGGGGAAAGCTGTATCCAAATGGACTATATCTTCCTGGATTTGCAAAACTATTCACTTCCGTTACTCTTTCCATGGAAAAGACTTTACCCCACTCTGTAAAAGCACATTCTACCAGAGCAGTGGCCTCATCAGGGGCTTTCCTTAAAGGCCTGGAAACATCTACTATTCTAGAGGCAGCAACATGGTCCTCTGTACATACCTTCACTAAGCATTACAAGTTGGACAACATCTCCAGAGCCAGGACAGGATTTGCTAGCATCATCCCCATGGTTTCCTGGGGGCTGCTACCTCTTCCTCCACCCTTTCTTCTGCTTCAGCTATGGTACTCTCCCACGAGTGGGAATACTGCAACATGAGAATAGAAGGGTATAGATTAGTTCTGTAAAATCTTACCATACCCATAGATGTCCTTCTCTTCCATGTTGCAGTATTCCTTCCCTCTCTCCAACCCCCTTTATGGCCTTTGTCCTCTCTGAATGGCATCCTTTATGTTCTCCTTACACTGTTGTCTGACTGGGTAGTCATTTCTGAGGTCTCTGCGTGCACACATCACATTTATGGCCCACGGTTTTGGCCCTGCGCGTGATGTCCCATGCACCTGACAGCAACCAGGCTTAAGCTTTGACATAGGAGCCAGACGTTCGGGTTGCCTGAGGTGGAGGATATCCACAAGTGCGAACACTGCAACATGGAAGAGAAGGACATCTGCTGTTAGGGTAAGATTTTACACAACTAATCTTTCCCTTTTTTGAAGCCCTCCCTTCATTTACTACAAATTACTGGCTAAGGAAGTTACACATCACTTTCAATGAACAGTCAAGACCGGTTCTGGTTCATTTTAAGCACCTGCACAAATGAGTTTGTTAAATTAGTACAAAACTTGATCAGTATCAACAAAGCTTGCAAGAGAGCAGAGAGTAAAAGGAAGAGGAGCCATTGCTTTTCATCTGAGGAATAGAAATATTTTTATTTTACTTTATAGCTACATCATAAAGATTCTTCTTCACAATTGTTTAGTCACCTCATTAGTGCATACCTTTTTAATGAGGAAGTAAATAAAATAGAAGAATTTTTAAATTGGCTTGCAACAGATGATGAGCAAGGTGCTTCATTGTTGCAGTAATTTTGGGATTTCCTGGCTTTAGAAGCCTGACATTGGCCAGGATATCAGAGACCTGATGTTCGTGTTTCACTGTTGCATTCATTACTCTTGGGTTATCCTGCTGGCAGGCTACCTGCAGTCGGCCTGAATTCCAAAGTCTTGGTCCGGCGTCTGTTGCTGTCGCCTCTTCCCTGACATCAGTGCACCAGGGGTATAAAAGATGCAGCCAACGCCATTTTCTTCAGTCTTTCTTGCCGCACGGTGCCCGAAGCAGAAGCAGTTCGCAAGTGCCGGTTGGCAGACTCCTTTGATTTTTGTGTTCGAATTTCAGATCTGAAGTCTTCATTTAAAGCTACGTACCCCGTTGGGGAAACTTTTTTCTTTCTCCAGACCGATGTCAGAAAAAGTTAATTATATTTCTTGTGGGAAGCAAATACCTCATAAGAACTTCCATTCTTATTGTATTCCTTGCCTAGGCCCTGATCACAACGTAGCTAATTGCAGATTTTGTGCTAGATTTAATCAACGCACTCTTAAGCGTTGGTACGATTTTGCATTTCATTACTTTGGCCGAAGATTTAATTACAAAATGTCGGATAGCCATCCGACTACCGCAATTCACAAGAAATGCAAGGAAAAGGGCAGGCATCCGAGGTCCAAAACTGACAACGAGGCTTCTAAGCCAGTCACCGGTTCTCAGTGAGGCACTTTCGCAGCCCCTGACGCCCGCTACCTCAGAGCCGCAGGTCGCCTCTGACTCCCACGTGGAGCAGGCTAGGCCTCTGGAAACTCAAGGTACTGGACACTTGGAAAATATTCCCTCAGATGGGTCCGGAGCCGCTGAGCAGGCATCGGCTTCTGAGGGTGTTTTCAGGCCTACACAGTTATATATAAAACCAACTACAGCTCCAAAGGAAAAGACTAAAGCACCACTAAAGACAAAGAAACAAGTGCAGCAAGCCCATGGACAGGCCTCCATGCCTAAAAAACAGATGCTCAAAATGGCCGAAGACCTAATTCCTTTGATCAGGGGTTCCCATCCCCCTCCTGAGAAGAGGCCTAGGCAAGAGACAGAATATGAATCTTCAGATCAGGTTTCCATTTCCTCTGGCTCCTCTTCTGACCATGAATACTCTCTCCCTCCCTATGAGGATTCCGATGCTGAAGAATCTATCCCTTCAGCCTCTCCTCCTGAGGATTTTTCTTTTGGGGAAACCCTGCATACCATGAGGGAGCACTTCCACTGGGAGAGCCAAGACTACTCAGAATCTAAGTAAAGGCTGAGATTTTCTTTTACTACCTCAGCACAGGCCTCTTGCTATCCCTCCTGTTTTAGACATTGTAGATGATGTATTTTCAGAGTCCGGCCTGTCTCCTGACTCTTTACCCCCTGCACCTGTTAAGCCAGACAGATACTACAGGGTTCCAGATTCACATAAATTTCTTTATAAAAAACCCTGCTGCTGACCCAGAAACTATTTCTCAGGGTCCCAAAGGGGTCAAGGATTCCACTGCAAAAAATCCTATCCCCTCTGATAGGGATTCTAGGGCACTGGACAGTTGGGGAAAAAAGGTTTACACTTCTGCTACCTTGGCCGTGAGAGCTTTAAATTGTCAATTTCATATGCTTAAATATCAGCAATACTTATTGTCACTGCTTAAACAGAAAATGTTAACAAATTCTGATTGTGCAGAAAACAAAAAAATGCAGGATTTATTGCATGCAGCTGAACAAGTGGGAAAGTATACTTTGCAATGTGGTTTTGATTCTCTGGAGGCCTCTTGCAGGGCCGCTGTTACGGGTTCTGTCATTAGGCGACATGCTTGGTTAAAGGAACAGAATTTGCCTGATCATGTTAAAGCAAAATTATTAGATGCTCCGTTACAGCATGATACTTTGTTTGGTGTTGAAGCAGAAGAGGTGTTGAAGAAAATGGAGGACAAAGCGAAATCTATGCAGACAATTAAGGATTTCTTACAGGTGCAGCCACCCAGATTTAGCAGGAACTGGCCTACAAAGAATTGGTCCTTTCCAGTGTCAGACAAGCCACAAAGAGGCAGATACAGATGCCAGCCCCAAGGCTCATATAGGTCTAAACAATGCAAAGCACCACTAAAGACAAAGAAACAAGTGCAGCAAGCCTATGGACAGGCCTCCATGCCTAAAAAACAGATGCTCAAAATGGCCGAAGACCTAATTCCTTTGATCAGGGGTTCCCATCCCCCTCCTGAGAAGAGGCCTAGGCAAGAGACAGAATATGAATCTTCAGATCAGGTTTCCATTTCCTCTGGCTCCTCTTCTGACCATGAATACTCTCTCCCTCCCTATGAGGATTCCGATGCTGAAGAATCTATCCCTTCAGTCTCTCCTCCTGAGGATTTTTCTTTTGGGGAAACCCTGCATACCATGAGGGAGCACTTCCACTGGGAGAGCCAAGACTACTCAGAATCTAAGTAAAGGATGAGATTTTCTTTTACTACCTCAGCACAGGCCTCTTGCTATCCCTCCTGTTTTAGACATTGTAGATGATGTATTTTCAGAGTCCGGCCTGTCTCCTGACTCTTTACCCCCTGCACCTGTTAAGCCAGACAGATACTACAGGGTTCCAGATTCACATAAATTTCTTTATAAAAAAACCCTGCTGCTGACCCAGAAACTATTTCTCAGGGTCCCAAAGGGGTCAAGGATTCCACTGCAAAAAATCCTATCCCCTCTGATAGGGATTCTAGGGCACTGGACAGTTGGGGAAAAAAGGTTTACACTTCTGCTACCTTGGCCATGCGAGCTTTAAATTGTCAATTTCATATGCTTAAATATCAGCAATACTTATTGTCACTGCTTAAACAGAAAATGTTAACAAATTCTGATTGTGCAGAAAACAAAAAAATGCAGGATTTATTGCATGCAGCTGAACAAGTGGGAAAGTATACTTTGCAATGTGGTTTTGATTCTCTGGAGGCCTCTTGCAGGGCCGCTGTTACGGGGTCTGTCATTAGGCGACATGCTTGGTTAAAGGAACAGAATTTGCCTGATCATGTTAAAGCAAAATTATTAGATGCTCCGTTACAGCATGATACTTTGTTTGGTGTTGAAGCAGAAGAGGTGTTGAAGAAAATGGAGGACAAAGCGAAATCTATGCAGACAATTAAGGATTTCTTACAGGTGCAGCCACCCAGATTTAGCAGGAACTGGCCTACAAAGAATTGGTCCTTTCCAGTGTCAGACAAGCCACAAAGAGGCAGATACAGATGCCCCAGAGGCAGATCCCAGCCCCAATGCTCATATAGGTCTAAACAATGGGGTGCTTCTACCTCCAAAAGCGGAGAAGACAAATCACAGCCATACAGGAAACAGTCCCAATGACTTTCCTCTGCCAGAACCACACCTTGAGACTCCAGAGGCCTAGACATCTCCACGTGGGATTCTGAGGCGGCCTGTGGCTCTGAGGTAGCGGGTGTCAGGGGCTACGAAAGCGCCTCACTGAGAACCGGCGACTGGCCTAGAAGAGGCTTCATCATAAGTTTTGGGCCTCTGATGCCTGTCCTTATCCTTGGCTTTGTGTTTTTTGTGTATTCCGGTCATTGGTTGCTAGGGCATGGTATAATTAAACCTTCGGCCAAAGTAATGGCGAGCAAAATCAAACCGACATTTAATAGTGCGTTTGTTAAATCTAGCACAAAATCGACAACTAGTGACGTCATAGTCTGGGCCTAGGCATGGAATACAGTAAGAATGAAAATTTTGAGGTATTTGCTTCCCACAAGAAATACAATTAACTTATACTGACATTGGTCTGAGGCAAGAAAAAGTTTCCCCAACGTGGTACTTAGCTTTATTGAAGACTTCGGTTCTGAAATTCGAATTGAAAATCTCAGGAGTCTGCTGACCGGCACTTGCGAACTGCTTTTGCTTCGGGCACCACGCGGCAAGAAAAACTGAAGAAAATGGCGTCGGCTGCATCTTGTATACCCCTGGCGCACTGACGTCAGGGAAGAGGAGACAGCAACCAACGCTGGACCAGGACTTTGGAATTCAGGCCGACTGCGGGTAGCCTGCCAGCAGGATAACCCAAGAGTAATGACTGCAACAGTGAATACACTCGAACATGTACATTTATGGTAGGTACACAACTGTACTTCTGGCAGGTGTTGCGGACACCCCTCCTTACTGATGTCATGGCTTTGAGGTGTAAAGGGTTGGGTCAGTGCCATCAGCATCCACTAAAGCAGAGTACATCCAGGCATTGGATGGGGGTCTAGTGCCTCTTAGGCACACACAAGCTTCTGATGCCCAGATCCTCATAACTGATGGGGAGGGTGGAATCCCCTATATCTGTTTGCAAGATTTGTTGAACCAGATTCAGGTCATGACCAACTGCCAGAGACCTGAGCCCCAGATGACATTCCCAAATGTAGATCCAATCAACCAAAAAAAATGTGTGCTTGCCCTAGCCTTAGGGTGGCAGAGGATTTGATGGATGTCCTGAGGTCCAGGAAGCTGGGCACTGAAAGGTATATTGCTCCTATAATCTCTTCTGAAAAAAGGAAAAGAGCCCTTCCTTACACGAGTTTTCTAGTTCCTGCGACTCTGAAAGGCAAGTTGACATAACTGGCCAGCTTTCTACAGGGTCATATGCCATATCTGAGTCTGAGGATATTCTTGTCTCAGCCTCACCTTCACCACCTGAGGACCTCTCTTGTCTAGATGCTCTTCATAAAATGAAAGAATTGTTCAGCTGGGAAAATGAGAAATGTCTGTGGCCTAAGAAATGTTTTAGACAATTTCTTGGTCTTCCTGATCTCAAAACTCTCTCCATTCTTCCAGTCTAGGAAGTAGTGGATGATGATATATCCAGGAAACCAGACTGGTTCTACAGGTGCCTGTATAGGAATCCACTGGTTGATCCTAAACTTATCTAGTCAGCATCCAAAGCAGCCCAAGACCGCATTTCTGAAAATGCTTTGCCAAATTATAAAAAGACTAAAAAAGAGCAGAACCCTCAGTTTGGCAAAAAGGTTTACACTTTAGCTACATTGGGCATGAGAGTCTTAAATTGACTGTCATGATTAAATGACAGTAGACTCTTATGGGTCGATGAAAAAAAGGTAGAGATGATGAAAGACTAAGCTTTCCAGAAAGAGGTGATGAAGCGTTCTAGCAACAGTTTCCAGGTTGCCATACGCTCTCTGAAATGTGGCTTTTGATATGTTGGAAGCGTCTACCAAGGCCACTGCTTACAGTGTTGGTTATTAAAATGCTTGGCTTGGAAAACAGTCTCTGCCTGAGCTTATTAAAGCAGAAATTGACCAGGATTATCTCAAAGAAAACTGGAGAAGGCAAAGCCTATGCAGGCAGTGACTGTCTTTTTGCAAGTTCCCTCACCTAGATTCATCAGTCCCAGGTCCTTTCCTGACTCTGATTTACAGCTTCTCAAACTGAAGTCAAGGGCAGAAAGTTCAGGCCTGGTGGATTCAACCTCCCCAGGGAACCCAGCAGGTGGAAGCTCTGACTCAAAACTGCATTTCCTTGTTCCCTCCCCAAAACATCCCCAACCCTAACCCATTGGAGCCCCTCTACCCCAAAAGCTGAGGGGAAGTGACCGGCTTTCCCTTTTCTACTCCAGCTTACAAAAAAATTCACTCTAGACAAAGTTGGTCCTGTACCTAGGTTTATTCAGTGGTACCCAAAGAGCACCTAATTCAATACCAACAGTCCTTGTAAGCACAGTCCCCCACCTTGCATCAAGAAGGAACTTCTCTGATGAATTAAGACTTGACAGCTAAACCGTGGAGTACCGAGTCCTTACAACTGATGCTTCAGACCTGCCCTGGGGTGCCCACTGAAGAGGTGAGACAATGCAGAGCAACAGAGATAGCTTTTTCTGGACAAAGTACATCAGTGTAAAATAAGTGGCAATTCTAAAAGCTGATTGTTTCCTTCTCAGGATATGTTCAACCATTCAGCTCTCACAAGAAGCGAGTGTTTGGTCTTCTATCATCCAAAGAAGAAAGTTCCATGACTCTTGGCATCTGGTGCTGGTTTTTCTGGCTTACTGCTCAGATAAGCCCCATTTGGGGACACCTTTTCTCTCCTTTTATTATTAATTTATTTTCTTTCTATTTTTGTTTGTTAAAAAATGTGTAATATTTACCTGTCAATGTGGGAATTTCTGCTTGTAGCAGTGTTTGTTTAGCTCCTATCTTTGACAAATACTTTTTTACTGTTTTACTGTTTCTGAGGAAATATTCAATGGTTTACTTAATGTACAGTGTGTGTGTGTGTGTGTGTGTGTGTGTAAGCTGTTAGTCAGCAAGGGCTGTTTCATGCAGTCAGAACCATAAATTAATCATCCTCTCCTTTACTGTTGCTATGCTTTGTCACCCTTTGACAGGAAAATACTGCAGAACTTGGATTTTTTTCAATTTCAACATTTATACATTTTACATCTGTTCAAATTTGTTCAGAATTTTACTACAGATGTACTGTAGTGATTTTCTCTGACAAGAAAATGTAGTTTAAATTGCCATTAAATGTTATTTTATGGCAGTTTAATGTGATTAAAGTGTGTGGAGCTAATTAACACTGGTTTGGCACATTTGTTGATTTGGTACTTGGACTTTGTGTACTGGAAATTTTTTAACTTCTGTCAGTTGTAAAAGAATTTTTTAATACCTTCCAAACTGTTTTTGTGATGATAGCACAGTTTAGCAGTGCTTAGTTGTGAGACTACTTTCTTATTAACATTATCTAGTACTATTGTTCTCTCCCCTGACTTGATGGATCCTAACTCAGGTACTGTCAACAAATCTGGTTACACCTTTAAAAAAGAAAAAAAACAAAATAAAACTATGTCTCAGCCTATTGTTTGATTCTGCTGGGGTCACTGCTTGGCCTGCAGTCCTTCCCATCTACCTCTAGTGTAGCTGTGCCAACCACTGTGGAATGGGGGTTAGACACTTACTCAACGGCTGTTCCAGTACCTGGCACAGGTATGAGATAATCAAAACCTTTAGATGCAGGAGTAGTCCAAGGTAAGAGGCCCCTTGCCAGACATAATAATTTGTCCCCAGATATTTTATCTAGTAGTGAAATTCACAAGAAAGAAGCAGAAGCTTCATGATAAAGATGATCAAATTTTATCTGTTTATAAGACTGATATGGTTTCCTTGATAAGAGTGTTCTGCAGACAGTTAATTCTGGTGGTTGTTTTCCTAGACATGGATCTAGTGCTAATTTGGCTTGAGACCTTTCTGTTTCAGAGAGTGATGAATCGGAGGACCATGTTGATTTTATAGTTGGCACTGAGTCCAGTCGTACTGATTCTTCTGAAGGTAAACCTGAGCCTAAGTCCAAACAAGTGTTCACTTTTCCTCAGAGGATTGCTGGATATTTAGTAATGTTTTTGTTTCAGAGCAATTGAGAACTACCCCAGAGCTAGACAAGGGTGTTACTACCTTATGAGAGTAGATGCCCAATTCTGCGGCTATTTTCCCTCACTTAATGGCCTTGGAAGATGTTTATAAAGCTGCCTGCAGGACACACCAGTAACTGTTCTGGAAGTCATTACAAAGGCTCAGAGAAAATCTGTAGTTTCCTTGAATATGACTCTTTCTTTCTCTCTCACAACCCTGCAGCCTGGTTTGCATATAGTCTCAGACAAATGGGTCTGGAGAATAATTTGGAGAGGTTACACTTTACAATGGATAGAAAATCCTTCCCCCTTTAAGATAATTCTTCCAAACCCAACAGACCAGAAAAAGCTGTTTCCTCCATTGCTCCATCACATAGTTGAAGCAGGAGTCCTAGAGCCAGTGCCTGTGATGCACAAAGGCAAAGGATCTTATTCCAGAATTTTCTTGGTACTAAAAAAGTTGCTGTCCCGGAGACCCGGCCCTAGATTTATCCTTTCAAAACACATTTGTAAAAGTTCTGAGATTCAAGGTGCTCACCTTACATTCATTCTTAGCATTGATTCCAGACCACTGTTTTCATGGTGAGATCTCAAGGATGCTTAACATATTACTATTGCTCCCAATTTCAGGAAATATTTGAGATTTGTGGTGTCTGGCTTACATTATCAGTTTTCTGCATTACCCTTTGGGCTATCTATAAAGTGTCTGGCCCCAGAACCCTTGGCATCCACATTTTTTTCCTTCTGTAGATGACTAGCTAGTTTATGCAGGTTTTGTATTTAGGTGCTTGGAGTCCTTAAACATGGTCGCTTTCCTCCTTTGCCACTTGGGCTTTCAAGTTGCACCTTCAGAAGTCCTTCGTCACACCCTCTCAACAATTTTTTTTCCATGGGGTGTTGGGGTAGACACAGTAAAAAGGATAGCCTTCCTGCCAAAAGACGATGTTTTGACTTATCAGGGCATTTTCTTGTTTTTTTTTCTCATCTTTACATGACGTCATCAAGAGACTACCTCAGAATTCTAAGCCTCATGGCATCCGTGATCCTCATGATACCAGTAGCCAGACTAAGCACGAGAAAAATTCAGTAATACTTGAATTGTTGGACCCAGCACCATAGTCCCTTAGATTTCCAGATACTGCCACTTGGATTTGTGAAACAGTAACTGAAGTAGTGGAGGGATCGTAGGACTCCCTTTCTGTCCTCAAACCACAACCCAGTCTGCCCAGATGGACTCTCTCAGATTTTGCATGGGGAACAACGTCCGTGGGAGTTCAAGTGGAAGGCTTGTGGGGGTCCTTGAATTATGCCAGTGTACGTAAATGTAAAAAAATATGTTGGCAATGATTCATGCCTTAAAAAAAGTTCCTCACCACTTATGGATCCAGGTCCTCTTCTAGTCGTAACAAACTACACTACTGTAATGTGGTACCTGAACAAGCAATGGGGGGTACAAGGGCATAACTGTTTTGCCAGTTAGTAATGATGACTTCGTTGCTGGCTGTACATCATTCTTGACTGTTCAGAACAAAACTCCGTGACAGACCAAGCATATTCTGGACAGACCCTCACAACTGGAAGCTCCATGTAGAGATCTTCCAAGACTTGATCCAGATGTGGGGAACACCTTATATAGATTGTTCACCTCATTTTAAAGCAAACTGAAAATTCTGTTCAAGACATCCTTGCAGCCATACTTGACAGTCAAAACCCTTTATCATTCCCATGGTCGGGAATATTCCTGTATGCATTTCCACCTTTTCCAAGGATTCCCAAGGTATTTCTCAAGATTGAGAAATAATTACCAAAGATCATTATAGTAATAGGCTGATGTCCTTTTATTCCTATGTTGCAGTATTCTTAGTGTGAGATTCCCCGCCTCAGGCGACCCAAACCTCTGCTCCTATACGAAAGCTTAAGCCTGGCTGCTATAAGTGTGTGGGACATCTCACATAGAGCACACACAGAGATCAGAACTTTTCAGCCCCAGTCAACGTCGCATCGATCGCTTTGCTTCTCTACTGTACGACTTCTAAAGCTAAGTACCCCATTGGGGATTTTGCCTTTATTTGTTTGAGCTTGGTTTCCTGTAGTTACTCTTAGCCAATGTCAGCTAAAAAGGGTAAATGCCGATGCGGGCACCAGATACCGCATAAAATGTGCACGACCACTGCATCTTTTGTCTACACCGAGCGCACGACCATATCTCTTGCTCTATTTATCAATATTTTGTACCCAAGACCCTTCGTAGCCATCTGGCTGCCCTTAACTTGCACTTAGAAATCCAGAGGCTCAAAAAAACTAGCGCTCAGAATGGATCCTGAATTGGCTGCTCTGACAGAACCACCACAGAAAAAGACCAAGGTTTCAAGGCCTACTTCCTCTGCCTCTCTGCCATTGGACATTCCGCCAGCTTCAGATTTAGGAGACGAGGGATGTCCGATAGAACCATCTAGTTTGGCTCCCCTCGAGGAAGCCACTTCAGAAGTAACTGCCAGTACGTGCACGGAATATGACATCAGTCCCTACCGATGTTGAGGGGGAACCAGATATCGTCGAACAACCTACCAGGATTTCAATGCCTTGAAACCCCTAGCACTTCCCAGGCTTCTGAACCCAGGCCTTCTCCGAGACCTATATCTTTAGGAAACAATAAACTAAACACCAGGCTCTTCCTAGTGAAGGAGCTCCAGACTGGCAATCTTTTACCAGCTCTTTGATATAGGCCTTCATGGCCCTTCAGCCCACAGCCTCTTCCCCCTCCACTATTCCAGTGCTTAGTCTTGCCTACTGCCCAAGAAGGGGATGAAGAACAAAAACCCTACTATTCATCTTCAGATGAATCAGTTTCCTATTCTTCACAAATTGCTTCCCCCCTTGAATACTTCTCCCCAGATGAGGAATCCATAGACTGGGACTTCCCACCAGGGGATATCACAAAAATGAAAGAATACTTTAAATAGGACACTTCCCGAATGACTGACACTCAAAGGAGGTACTTTGAACTTCTCCAAGTGGAATCTCCCTTGCCTTCAGCCATCCCTGGCTACCTTGATGCTTTCACCTAAGCATCAAAGAACCCAGACTCACAACCACCATCCCCTAAAAGACCTGACAGGTTCTACAAAGTTCCAGATGAACAAAAATTCCTAATAAAACCACCCTTGGCAGACCCTGCTGTAATTGCTGTATTCCCTGATGAGCAGTGTAGACTGATTACTTCAACATCTCTTCTGCCTACTGATAAGGATAGCAAAAGTATGGAGAGGATAGGAAAGAAGGCTTATACCTCCTCCACCCTGGCCTTCACAGCTATCCACTACCAAACCCACATGATTAAGTATGTCTTGGACCTAGTTTCACAAGCCTCTACTCTCTTGGCATCCACCCCCTGACTGCCCCACCAAAACTGAGATAGCATCTAAACTGTCCCGGGCTTCCCAGGTAGCCAGACATTCTATTAGATGCAGTTACGATGTAGCAGAGCCCTCTGCAAGGTCTGCTGCTTCTGCATCAGTACTCCGCAGATATTCTTGGCTACACTGCCAACCACTACAAGAGGATTTAAAGTCTAAAATCCTAGACGCCCCATTAGACCACAATCTCCTGTTTGATAAAGTCTGCAGATCTTTTCAAAAACCTGCAAGAAAAAAGAGAGCTTCAAGACATCAAGCACTTGTGTCCCACACCCTTAAATACTACAGGAATGATCCTGCTAAGACTACTTTTGTCAGGAGCCCCCCCCCTCCTCTGCTACCCCTTCCAGGCATAGGAGAGGAACCAGGAGCCAAACCTCTTCCAGGCCATTTGCCTTATAACCCAGTCATAGACCGCCTTTTCAAGATAGTAGACCCAACAATGGGTGACTGCCTTGTCCACCTCCCCTTGTCAGCCTCCCCTTGTCAGCCCACCTCTCCCACCATCTCCCCATTTGGAAATCCATCACATCAGACTGCTGGGTACTGGCAGTCATACAAAATGGATATTTCCTTTTTTGGAAGGAAAAGGCCCTTCCAAGGGACATTCCTTTTCCCCCCAGAAATCAGCTGCACCTCATCCTTCACATACTGCAAGACCTAACATTAAGAACTACAGAACCTCTACCCCAGGACAGGAAGGAAATGGCTTCTACTCGAGACATTTTCTGGTTGCCAAAAAAGCCTGCCCTTGGGAGACCAATACTAGATCTGCTCTTTCTGAACCTTTCCTAAAAGTTCCATCATTCAGAATGTTATCCATACAAACCCTTCTTCCATTATTGCCAGCCCAAAGCATGTCTCCACATTCCCATAAAACCCTCCAACAGAAAATCCTTGCGTTTCACTGGGCCCTGCTCTCATTTTTAATTTACAGTCTTGCCCTTTGGTTTGTCTGCTGCACCCAGGGTATTTACAACATGCCTAGCCCCAGCCATAGCTTTCTGCAGAACCAAAGGGTCCAAATCTACCCTTACATAGACAACATCCTCATTCCAGCAGAAACAGAGGGCACCCTTCTAAATCATCTGAGGTTTACCACTTCCTTACTTCAAAGCTTGGGTTTCACCCTCAACCTCCTAAAATCATCCTTAATCCCACAGCAGGACAAATACTTTCTGGACTGCAAGATCAGAACAGACCTGATGCGGGCTTTCCTGTCCTGTCTCTCTCCACTCACTTCCAAAACCTATTACAAGTTCATCAAATATCTGCCAGACGATCCTTGCAGATCCTGAGAGACTTATGGCAGCCACCATCCCGATGCTGCCCCTAGCCAGAATGCACATGGTACCCCAGTGGTACCTGAAATGTGTGGTCACACCACCAACATACCCTAGAGCACCAGATTACCCTCTTGACCTGCCTCAAAACAGAACTAAGGTGGTGGATCCAGCAAATACATCTGAACCTGGCCCTTCCACTACAGACTCCCTCCCCAACCCAACATATGCATACAGATGCATCAGACCTAGGGTGGGGGGCTACCATGAAAGGTTTCATGGTACAGGAGGCCTGGAACACTACCCTCCAAAAGGAACATATCAGTGTGAGGGAAATGACTACAGATCTTCTAGCCCTGAAAGCCTTCCTTCATATCCTTCAACTGGGCCCCCTTCAGATATTCACAGACAACACCACTGTCATGTGGTATCTCAACAAACAGGGAGGAACCAAGGCCTACCTCCTATGCCGGATAACATTACAAGTTTGGGACCTCGCCTCCAGGCACAGCTTAACCCTGCCGGCAACATACATCCCCTCTCAGGACAACAAACAAGCGGATATTCTCAGCAGAACATCCTCTCTACAGCACAAGTGGATGCTAAACAGGGATACCTTTCTAGACGTTGTCCACCAGTGGGGCACAGCTCAGGTAGATCTTTTTGCCTCCCTCCGAGCCGACACTTGAAAACATTCTGCACCAAGTATCCCTTTCCACTTGCCTGGAGGGTGGATGCCTTCAGCATTCCATGGAAGGGGCAGTTTCTATATGCATTTCCACCCTTCCCTCTCATTCAAAAAGTCGTCCTGGAAATCAGGAAGGACAAACCAAAAGTCATGCTGGTGACTCTCCACTGGCCAAGATAGCACTGGTTCCCCCCTACTTCTGTCATTAGCCAAGGGCAGTCACCACAAGTTACCCCACAAGGGGGACCTACTCGCACAACAAAAGGGAACTGTAATTCACCCTCACCAACAGATGTTAGCCCAAACACTCTGGGTGATAAATTTCTAATACCTTTCAGACACCACTACTCAGAGGATGTGCTTTTAGTCCTGAGGGAGGCCAGGAAACATACTACTAGGAGATCCTACTTATCATAATTTGGAAGATTCTCCAACTGGTGTCTCTACAAGGACAGGGACCCCTTCCAGGCACCCCCCCCCCCCGCAGTCCTTACCTATATGTGTGAACCAGTTAAAGTTGGTCTTTTATACTCTTCAGTGAAAGTCCACCTATGAGCAATTTCAGCCTGTCTACCACTAGATCCCCCTTTACTATCCAGGTTAGATGTCAAACTATTCCTGAAAGGGATCTTGCACATCAGACCACCAAGAAAACCCATCTCACCCAGTGGGACCTAAACTTCATTGTGGAAAAACTAACAGTGGGCCCATTCGAACCAGCTAGTGCTGCTACGCTCCAAATGTGTACATGGAAGACTGTACTGCTGGTGACCATTACCTCAACAAGAAGTGTGTCAGTTAGAAGCTCTAAATGCCTGCTGTCCCTACACAACCTTCCACAAGGATAGGGTGACCCTATGCACTAACTTTTCTTTCATGCCTAAAGTGGTCATCAAACTTTCCCTAAACCAATCCATTCACTTGACCACCTTCTTCCCTTCTCCAACCAATGACAGTGAGAGGATACTCCATTCCCTGGATGTGCACAGACAAGTAAGGTTTTACCTAGACAAAACTAAATCCATCAGAAAAGCTAACCGACTCTTTGTATCCTTCCACCCTAGGGCCCTGGCAAGGCAGTCTCCAAACAAACCATTTCCTGTTGGATTAGGAAAACCATTTCCTTCTGCTACTCCCACCATGGCAAGCACTTACCCCAAGGGGGAAGTGCTCACTCTACCAGGGGTGTGGCAACCTCCAAAACCTTCCTCAAAGCCCTAGACACAGCCTCTATCCTGGAAACAACCACCTGGTCTACAATTCACAACTTCACCAAACACTACAAATTGGACCACATCTCCAGAGCCCAGGCAGGGTTTGCTAGTGCAATCCTGCATGGTTTTGTGGAATCTGCGACATCTACCTCCACCCTTCCCTCTAAGTTGTGACCCTCTCCCACACTAAGAATACTGCAACATAGGAATAGAAGGACATGGAATAGTTGTGTAAAATCTTGCCATAACCATAGATGTCCTTCTCTTCCATGTTGCAGTATTCTTTCCCACCCACCTATCCCCTTTTGTTTTTACTATTCTTTAGGGCACTCTGAAGTTCTACCCTAGATCAGGGGCAGACTAGCCAGCGTATGACACTTTGCACCTCTGGCTGACATCTCTTGTTATTCTCTATGGGATTGTCCGACTGGGCATGTAAGTTCTAAAGTCTGTGCTTGCAGATGTCACATTTAAGGTCCCTGGTTTATGGCCTACGTATGATGTCCCACGCACCTACAGCAGCCAGCTTAAGCTTTTGTGTAGAAACTGACGTTCGGGTCACCTGTGGCAGGGAATCCCACACTAAGAATACTGCAAAATGAAAGAGATGGACATCTATGATTCTGGTAAGATTTTACACAACTATTCTTTGTCCCATGCTAAGTTGGGTTCTTCCTTTTGATGGAAATGGCAAGGGGCAATTACAATATGCTTCCTCATGGTCTGGATCCGCTCACATAGCATCAGGTGCAAGTGGTACACCCCAACTTAGAGCAGTTGTAACTAACAGGTTGGATGATTTTATTTTGATACCTTTTAGGCACTTGTTCCATGAGGATATGCAGCAGGTATTTAAGGAGCCAAGAAAACCTGGAACTAGAAACTCCTATAAATACAAGTGGAATATTTTTTGTAGGTGACGCCTAACCAATAAAAGAGATCCCAAAAGAGTTTAGACTCTTAAGGTTTTGAAATATTTGTGTGAGCCACTTGAGTTTTTCATATGCTTCTGTCAAATTGCATCTTGTAGCCATCTCAGCCTGTCTCACAGTGGATCCCCTCTTCCGTCTGTTTTTATGATCAAACAGTTTATGAAAGGAGTTTTTCACATGAGTCCCTTAAAGCTCTTCCAGCAGTGTTAAGGCTAACTTGACTTGGACCTTATCCTTTTCAGTGGCATTCTAGAGGCAGCAACCTTATCTTTTGTTCATACCTTCACAAAACACTACAAACTGGGCTCCTTTTCAAGTTGTAGAGCAGGCCCTGCGTGTAGGATTCTCCAGAGCCTCCCGGATCCTTATCTTTCCAATTCCCAGGTAGTGTAAGCTTTGGGAAGTTAACCAAAATGCCAGTGAGGCAGTGGACAAGGGTGCTGGAACCATAGAGTGAGGGGGAGGGAGTCCCCCTATCCACCCCCCCCCCACCACCACACACACACTTTTACAACTGCAAGACCTGTCTCTTGGGGAAAAATTAATGAAGCGCCATAGGCAATTACCAGAAAAAATTCCATGGTGGAGTTTTTCTTTAAGGAAGACCCAATGCGTATTTGTCTCGTTTAAGAAAAACGCATGTGTGCATCGCACGCTAACGTGGATTTAAACACAAGCGTGCAGAAGTTTAACTAGCTGTTCCTTTGGTAAGTGTGTGAGTGCCTGATCACATTTGTGCCCAAGTATTTTGTGTTTTCGGGTACAAGGCACAGCTTTTAAGGAGAGTTATGCTGCACCCCCCCCCCCCCAACAAGTGCTGATCATTGCTGACAGAGTCGTGCTTCCTTATGGTAAGGAGAGGTTTGCTGATTCATAATGTTTTCTTATCACATTTAGGTACAGTTTTTCAGGAGAGAAGAGTTTTCTGCTCCTCCCCAGTGTTCTCTTATTGCTCTGTGTGGATGGTTTTCTGCTGCCCCCAAGTGGTGTGTGTGTATATATAAAATGCCCCAGTTAGGTATACCTGGTGGTTAGTGTTATTCAGGCTCAAACCCTGTACCCATAGGCACAAAAAACAAGAGCCTGAATTTTCTACCCATACCATGACTTATAATTCAGGGAGTTGAGTCCATAGTTCTCAACTGTCCAGATTTTCATAGAATAGTTAGCTCATGCTTTTGGTCTGTTCCTCTTAAAATTGTGGTTTTCTGGCAAATCAATGAGAACTGAATTCGCTAAGTAATGACAGCCCTTTAAGTTTCAGTCTTCCTGTCTTTCAGGAAACACATGGCAACAAAAACACTTGGCAACTTTTTAAAGTTATACAAGCGATATTTAAAATGTGTCTCTAGATTTGGGCCATTGTCCCCCCCCCCCATAAATTTTGGCTTTTTCTAGATTTCTTGTGCTGCGTAGATGAGAGATTTAGTTAAGTGTGAAAGTGGATTTTGCTAAGAGCTGAGAGCTTCAGGGGAAGAGAAGTTTAGTGGTGCTTATGCTTATGTCTGTTTGCATTGTTAGTAGCACAACAGGCAGTATACTTGCTTTTGGTGCAGAAAGCAGGCTGTGGGTTCTACTGGACGCTGCAGTCCTGTGAATGTCCTCCTTTGGAGCTGTTTCATAGTAACTATGAACCTGCTATTAGCTTGCCATCCATTCCCTGTTGCAATATTACTAGGTTTTTTTTTTTTTTTTTTTTTAATGTAACGTAGGCAATTTATTTTTCAAGGGCAACAGGCACTTTATTTGTAGATGAAACAAATATAAAGTTGTTTTTGCAGCAACCTCTTCATTAGTTACAGATCTCTTTAATGTGAAATTATTTAGATGACCTGTGCAGAAATTTTGCATACTTACTGATATTGGTGGATTGTAATGACAGAAGTTTGAGTGGCCTTTTATGGTTGACATTTTCTGAAGTGGGTAGTTGTCATCATTGGTGCATATATTGTTTCATTGCGTACTAGAAGACTATTCAAAACTACAAATTTAAAGCATATTCTAACAAGTGGTGCTGCATTATACAATGAATGTAATTTAATACAATCGGGAAGGTGAATCAAAGAATTGCGTACATGTATGGATGGCCCTAAAAATGTGTAAGGAGCCTATGGTTTTAAAACAGCCCAGAGATGAGCTTAGTCCTCCATTGGCCAGATTTATTTATTGCTTGTATTTTCCATTTGTTCCATCTCATGCACACTCATGTAATTTAGTTTCTGCCACCCATAACTGTTATTTCATCCTTCCTTAGCCTGCCGGCTCATCGTGATAGTTTTTTTGCCACACTTGGAAGTGGGCGCATTACCATGAGCATTTTTTCGCCACACTTGAAGTGGGAGCATTGCTGTGAGCATAATCCTTTAGATCTTGCTGGTGTTAAAGTTCCCACCCCTCTGCCACCTTCTTTTCCATGCAAATCCTATCCTTAGCACTAATTGCTAAAGTACACCCTGCCCCTCTCCCCATCTTCCTTCCTGCTGCCTCTGAGGTGATAATTACTACTGTACTAGCGCCATATTTGAAATTTAGTTTTACACCTATACAGAGCATTCTACCTTAGCAGCATGCTCCCAAGTAAGTAAGTATTCAGTGTAGAGCCTTTTGGTAGACTACATCTGTGCTTTATTTGTAAATAAATAAGTTTTTGTCACTGTAGAGGTCTATTGGTAATTGGAATCTGTATTTTACATGTAAACTCCCTTTAGTAGTTGGAAACTGTGTTTTTCTTTGTTCATTGCATAGCAGGTATCAGCCATTTAATCTGCTGCTGCCTAACAATGAATAAAAAGCTAATTTCACCATAGCGCAGCTTCTGTCTGCTACACTTACTGAATGTATAATATTACATTGTAGTTGCAAGTATATAGTGCTAATCTCTACTGCATAGAGAGAGTCCTTTCACTTGCAGCAAAGATAATGGTATCTTTACGTGCTTGTATGCCACAGGTTAATGTGTAAACACTTTGCTGGCTATATGACACAAGAGTAGTGTATAGTTATATTTATTGCATTCTTCCACTACCATTGCTATGCTAGAAAGCATCCTAATAATTAACTCAACTGGTGCTTTTGACTGTTAAATTGTATTTATCCACTGCCATTTTGCTCATTTTGTAACTGCTCTTACCATGTGCAAATGTAGTAATGTTTTTAGATGCTTGTGTTATGGAGGTAGTCCTATATGGTGCCAAGCTGGTTAATATTCTAAAACAGTTGAACTTTACTGGTGTCAGCCAAGTGTTATACAGTTGTAAGTGTTGCTGCTTCTATCTGCTTATTTCTCTATCCTAGCCTAGTATCTTATCCATTTCCATTTTAGCTCTGTGCCTAAATACTGTCCTAAACACCTCCAAAGAGCGTACGGGCAAAAGCACCAACAGCCGGGACTCAAAACAACCCTGTCCTCACAAGTTTAGTAATTGTATGCCACAGCTTTTAACACACATTAATTCCTCTGTGAGCATACCTCTACAGAACCTCTGCATTGGCCACCCCCCACCTTCTTATGTTAATTTTTTCTTATTCTTTTAGAGTTTTACCCAACCCCTACTTCTCCCTAGTACTTACTTAACCCTCCTATGTTCGGTTTTAGACAGTGTGCTAACATTCTATTTAATTTGGACTTTATATGCTACTGAGCTTGTGCACGCGGTGGTGGTGCTGCGGTAGCGTTGTCGCCTCACAGTAAGACTCTGTCCAGTTCGATTCTCAGCTAGAGCGTCTTCTGCGTGGAGACATGCGTGAATGGGCGTACCTTCGTTGAAGGTTGTGCGTCAGGGCTTATAACTCTGCACGTAAAAATCAGCTACCAATCATTAGTGGACCAGAGTTCCGTTGTGGCGACCCCAAACCAGGAAAAGCCAAAAGAAACAAACAAGTACTACTGCGCTTGTATTTTCCAGTCATCCTATCCCATGTACACTCGTGTAATTTAGTTTCTGCCACCCATAACTGTTGATGTTGTCAATCTCACCTTCATTCTTGCTGGATGGGTTCGGAGCTGAACCTCGGCTCCGACTCGGCCTATTACTAAAGCTCGAGAGCTATTTTTACCTGCTTGAGGCTATCCTATGTCCCATAATGCTAGGCGTGATATACCCAGATCTCGTTTGCCGCTTCAGCTACAAGATTGCGTCTTTTTGCCGGCTCCAGGTTGTATTAATCTTTTTCTTGTATTTAGTCAGTTTTTTTGGGTTCTAACCTTAGCGATAGTTATTCCTAGTTACTACCCTATAGATCCCTGTTTAGAATCCCCTCTTAGGTAGTTTTTTTCTTCAGTTTTCCCCTCACTAAATAGCTAGGCCTTTGGCTAAACTTGTTCTATTGCAGTTCTGTAGTAGTAAATCCCTTTGGATTTTTTTCTGTAGATTTTTTCTCTTGTATGTGTGTGTGCCTAAGGTTAAATTGTGTTAAAAAGTTTTGTTTTTTTTTTGTTTTTCTTGGTCTGTTACAAGCTCTTTGTGTGTGTGTGTTGGCTGACTGTGACTAGACCACTTAGAGTTGTCTTTTTCTTTCCGTCATCCTTGTTTCAGGATGTCAAAGACACCAAGGTCTCTGGCTTCAAGAAGTGTGACTCGTGCTGTTAGAAGATCTCTGACAGACGGTCACACTTCTTGTGTATATTGCTTGGGCCCTCTGCACCTGCAGGACTCTTGTTCTGTCTGCCATGCGTTCAGTCCAAGAGTCCTGCAGGAACGCAAAACAAACTTATTTTGAGAGGCTTGTTGAAGCCTGAAGGTTCCCCGGCTAAGCCTTCGTCGGGTAAACCTTCCAAGCCCGCCAAACCATCGGCTACATGTTAGGAGCCGTCGCCGAGCGGCGCTACTACTACTACTACCACTGCATCGGTTCCGGCCGGATCCGATGATTCAAGGCCTCAGTCTGCTCCAACTCTGCTGTCAGAGCCGTCTTCGAGCAGAAAGCATTCCAGGTCTCCTTCCCTGGAATCTGTCCATTCGGCTCCGAAGTCTCCCTAGTTATCGGAGAGGAGTCACAAGTCCCATTCCTGTCGGTCTTCCAGGCTGTCGGACCATGACCTCGAGAGGGTGGTTAGCAGACTACTTAGTCGCAGGCACTGGCCCAAATGTTGCATAGCCCTCCTCATCAGGCAGTGGCTATCACTACTCCCTCTTTGATTCCTCCTCCTCCGACTCTTCCTTTGAGTTCGGAGCCGGAGATCATAGGGGTCGGAACGTCTGAGCCGATACCACTCCTTTTGGCTCCCTCGTCTGCTCCGATCTCTTCCTTGGTTCCATCCTTGGAGGGATCCGGGCGCCGGGACTCCCTCGTCTGTTCCGAGGGGGTGAGTGGCATCGGACCCTTGTCCGACCCTGTTCTCCCTCTCAGAGCCTCGGCGCAGGTGAGTTTGGCCCCGACATCGGCCTCGGAGCCATCCCTCTCGGTGCCGGGAGGAGTCCTTGTCTTTTCGGAGCGGGGAACCCCCTTCCCTGCCTGATAGGGGTGCCTTTGAGGTCATGAGTGTGCTGGCCCCTGTGCCTGCTCCACAGTCGGCTCCTTCGGCTCCTCCCTCAGTGGTGCCTGCTTCAGACTCTATCCGCCCTTCCGATCCCGAGCATGGAGAACCGACTCTACAGGTATCCCCATTGGGTATGTCCTCCTCTTCCGAGGCCTCCCCTGATCCTTCAGGGGAGCCCCCTCGAAAGAGAAAATGCAAGAGGAAGCATGTAGACTCCCCTGAGTCAGTCACGTCAGACACCGACTTGGATGAGTCAGAAGGGTCCCCAAGGTCCCCCTCTGAAGATGTCTCATTTTCTGACATCCTGGAGATTCTTAAGCAGAGGGGAAACTGGTCTGCCCTTAACCCTTCCGTGGACGAGTCAGTGTGCCTGGATGCATTCGGTTCTCGCCCTTCCACCTCCTGGGTGTCTCCGCCTTTCGACCCACTCATGGATGTGGTGGCTCGAAAGGCGTGGACGGCTCTGGATACTATGGAACCAACTCCCCGGAGGCCTACAAAATTTATTACAGCCCCTTCTGACAAGCAGTTTCTAACTAAGGGCATCCCAGTTGATGCCATGGTGGTGGCGACGGCCACTAAAAAGGAGTTGGCTGACCCTTCAGTGCCTGTCCATCATCCTAATAAGGAATCTAGGACTATGGACAGGTATGGCAAGAAGGATGATGTCCTTCAAGGATGCATCTGCAGTCATAACATATGGGTTGTCCTGCCTCAGGCAGCCCTTCGGTCGGCCGGATTCCAAAGTCTGGGTCCGGCCTCGGCTGATGTCGCACTTCACCCGACGTCAGAGCTTCTGGGGTATAAAGGCATCAGCCGACGCCATGTTCCTCAGTCTTTCTTGCCGCGCGGTGCCCGAAGCAGAAGCTGTTCGCAAGTGCCGGTCGGTCAGATCCAGAGAATTCCTACCGAAGAAGCAGGTGCACAGGAATTGTCCGACACCATACCGTTGGACATTTCTACTCCTGCACGTGGGGCAGCTAGGCCCCCTGCTTCTATGTCTATTAAGGCCTTCTCCTGGGCTAAAGCAGCTAAAATTTCCAAGGCCTTACCAACCAAATCTTCCTCTCAGAGACCCTCCTCAAGTTCTCAGATTCTCAGCCTTGCTGAGGACCTTATATCTCTGATTAGGGGATCCCAACCTCACCCAGACAGGGCCTCACAAACTCCTCCTGACAAAAGGCCTAGGACTGAACCCCCTGAACCTCTCTCCTCTGATGGATCTGATTTATCAGACCATCAGGAAGGACCATACTCTCCTTATGAGGATTCGGATGCGGAAGACTCAATTCCTTCAGCCTCCCCCCCCCCGAAGAGTTTTCCTTTGGGGAGACTTTGCACTCAATGAGGGAACACTTTCAATGGCAGGGTCAGGATTTTTCTGATTCTAGGAAAAGGTTAAGGACATTTTTACACTTGCCACAGCGTAGGCCTTTAGCCATACCACCTGCACTATCAGTTGTTGATGATGCATACAATGATGTCAGTTCTGCCCCTGATTCTCTTCCCCCGGCCCCTGCAAAACCTGACAGATATTACAGGGTCCCGGATACTCACTTCCACTTGTATAAGGCCCATGCTGCAGACCCAGAAACTATTTCTCAGGGCCCTAAGGGTGTGTTGCAGCTGCCACTGCCAAAAACCCCCTACCCTCTGAACGAGAGTCAAGAGCATTAGAGCGATGGGGAAAGAAGGTTTATACATCTGCTACTCTTTCTGCCAGGGCTTTAAACTGTCAATTCCATATGATACAGTACCGGGAATTTTTGTTAGATCAGCTGAATAAAAAGCTTTCCTCTCCTGAATCATTAGACCGTAAGTCCCTTCAGGATTTGGTACACAACTCTCAACAGGTCAGTAATCATTTCTTAAAATGTGGCTATGATGCACTGGAGGCTTCATTTAGATCAGCTATGACTGGAGCAGTGATTCGAAGACATGCCTGGCTAAAAGAGCAATCCTTGCCAGACCATGTCAAGTCTAAACTCCTGGATGCTCCTATGGAGAAACAAAGTTTATTTGGCTCCCCTGCACAGGAGATTCTAAAGAAAGTGGAAGAAAAAGCTAAATCTGTGCAAACAGTCAAGGATTTTCTGCAGGTCCAACCTCCGAGGTTCAGCAGAAACTGGCCTTCAAAGAATTGGTCCTTTCCAGACGCCTCCAGAGCACAGAGGGGCAGGAATAGACGCCCAAGAGGCAGAGGTCAATCAAGGGGTGCCTACAGGGATCGTAAGTGGCAACCTGCCAACCACAGGAGTACCGCCACAGCTGCTACTACAACCACTACTACAGGACAGACGCAATGACTTGGCTCTGATTCCGCCTACAAGGGAGCAACTGGAAGCACCCTTGGGCGGAAAGTTGGCTTTATTTTCAAAAAACTGGCATTGTATTACAGGAGACAAATGGACATTGCAAACAATAGACAAAGGCTACAGGTTTCACTTCCACACTCTACCAAAAAAAAGAGGAATGCCAAACCTTCCACCAAGCCAGAAGCCAGAGGCTCTAAAACAAATCATCAACCTACTAAGGATGAGAGCTATAGAAAGGGTACCATCTATGGAACAAGGCCAAGGATTTTACTCCAGACTATTCCTTGTACCAAGAAAAGAATCTCAATGGAGGCCTATTCTCGACTTGTCCGCACTAAACACATATCTCATTGTACCAAAATTCAAGATGCTGACCCTACAGCAACTTCTTCCCATGCTGGGCAAGGAGTCTTGGCTGGTGACTTTAGATCTCAAGGAGGCATACCTGCACGTCCCTATACGACCAGATTGCAGAAGACACCTCAGATTTCTTGCAGGATCAGAGCATTATCAATTCTCAGCATTGCCCTTTGGCTTATCTACTGCGCCCAGAGTATTCACGAAATGCCTGGCATCAGTAATTGCATATTGCAGACTTCAGGGAATTCAGATCTACCCATACCTGGACGACTGCCTAATACAAGTGGACAACAAGACAAAAATAATAAAGGATTTGGCCTATGTCATACAACTGTTACAAGCCTTGGGATACACAGTCAACATCCGGAAGTCAAAACTAGTGCCATCCCAAAGGATAACATTTTTGGGTGCAGATCTGGACACAATAACTCCGATGGCTTTTCTCACAGAAGAAAAACAAAAACAACTCCCAGTCTACTTCATGGCTTTGACAAGACAAACTCGGCTTACTGCAAGGAAAGTCCTGCAGGCCCTGGGTTACATGGCATCTTGCATAATCTTGATCCCGCATGCCAGGCTGCATATGAGAAAATTACAATGGTACCTAAGGAATGTATGGTCTCAACACAGACACAGTCTAAAAACCATGATACCAATCATTCCATGCCTGAAAAAAGAATTCCTGTGGTGGGCTCAGGCCTGCCAGTCCAACAGAGGGTTGCCTTTCCACAAACCACAACCAAGGCAGACCATCACCACGGACGCCTCAGACCTAGGCTGGGGGGCTCACATGGAAGACAAGTGTATCCAAGACCTATGGTCTCAAGACCAGCTGAATCTACACACAAATCTAAAGGAGATGCTGGCAGTGAAGCATGCAATCGAGGCATTCCAATCATTCCTCCAGCAAGGACATACGCTCATAAGGACAGACAACACCACAGTCATGTGGTACATCAACAAACAGGGAGGCACGCATTCCTACCCTCTATGCCGGATGGCAATGGACCTGTGGAACCTAGGCCTGAATCTCAACATTCAACTGCAGGTCAAATTCGTACCAGGAAAAGAGAATTCACTAGCAGACAGCTTAAGCAGAACTACCACGGATGCTCACGAATGGATGCTGCATCCAGGCATCTTCAAAAACATAACAAAGAAATGGGGAATGCCAGAAAGAGACCTGTTCACCTCCCCACTCAACCACCAACTGAAGAAATTCTGCTCAAGAGAATACCACCCACAAGCCTGGAGGGTGGACTCCCTTTCTTTCAGCTGGAAGACCCTGACAGTTTATGCCTTTCCACCTCTCCCATTGATGTACAAAGTTCTACTGAAGATCAGGGAGGAACAGCCAAAGGTGATTCTGATAGCTCCAGACTGGCCAAGGCAGCATTGGTATCCACTACTGAGAAGCATGTCTCGGACGAACTCATGGCCTCTACCCCCCTCTACACAGAACAACTACAAGACCCTGCATCCAAACTTGAAAACGCTGCAGCTGACTGCCTGGAAAATTGCATAATACAAAACCAAACTGTTTTATCTCAGAGGGTCAAGGACATTATCCTGGAGGCTCGCAGACCCTCCACAAGAAAAACATACTCAGCTAAATGGAAGAGATTCCTCATTTGGAGTGCATCAAAGGGTACTAATGTCACACTCGCAAACCTAGCACACATCCTAGAATACTTAGCAGAACTGTTCCACAATGGCCTGTCCTATTCTTCCATCAAGATTCATGCTTCAGCAATTTCAGCAGAATACAACTTGGATCCTCCTATCTTCTCTCACCCTCTCCTCAGACGATTTTTAAGAGGGATCAAAAATGTAAAACCTCCAAGGAAACCACCTCTGCCTGCATGGGATCTCAATTTTGTGCTGGAAAAATTAACACGTCCCCCTTTTGAACCAGCAGCATCAGCAGACTTACAGTTCTTATCTTGGAAAACTGCTTTCCTTCTAGCAATCACTTCGGTAAGAAGGGTATCCGAGTTACAGGCATTAATGGCAGTGCAGCCTTTCCTTATCTTTCACCAGGATAGAGCGTCTCTGAGAACCAATCCTACTTTCATGCCAAAGGTGGTATCCAGGGTATCCTTGAACCAAGCTATTCATTTACCTACGTTCTTCCCTAACCCACAGAACCGGGGGGAAAAATTATTGCACACCTTGGATGTACACAGACAACTACGCTACTATCTGGACAGAACTAAAACCAGCAGAAAAACTGACCAGCTTCTGGTAGCATATGCAACTGGAGTGCAAGGAAAAGCAATTTCTAAACAGACAATTTCAAAATGGATAGGAAATTGCATTCGATTCTGCTACTCTTTTCATGGAAAGACAACTCCTGAAAATATCAGGCCTCACTCCACAAGAGCCACAGCCACCACTACAGCTTTCCTACGAGGAGTGGCTACCAAAGACATTTTAGAAGCTGCTACTTGGAGCTCCGTGCATACATTTGCCAAGCATTACAATCTTCCTTTATTACTCCAGATCCCGAGCAGGTTTTGCAACTGCAGTTTTACAGGGGATCTTAACTACACCATCATTATCTTAGTGCCTCCTCCCCCAGTTTGGCTATGGTATTCTACCCATATGTTATGACTGGAGATGCATCCTTGAAGGACATAGTACAGTTTTGTACCTACCATAAATGTAGATGTCCGATAGGTATGCATCTGCAGTCAGGATTACCCACCCTCCTTCCCCTCTGTGGTATTCCTAGGGTGCTTACCCCTCTTTTAGCTAGCTTGGGGAATCTATTATGGTGTATTTGTTTGTATGTATATATGTATATATATTTTTTGATTACTACTGTTTGGAATTTTCTACATTTATCCAAATTTAGCCTTCCTAGAGGGCACCTGGCATCTGGGGCAAGAAACACTGAGGAAAATGGCGTCGGCTGATGCCTTTATACCCCAGAAGCTCTGACGTTGGGTGAAGTGCGACATCAGCCGAGGCCAGACCCAGACTTTGGAATCCGGCCAACCGAAGGGCTGCCTGAGGCAGGACAACCCATATGTTATGACTGCAGATGCATACCTATCGGACATCTACATTTATGGTAGGTACAAAACTGTACTTTTTCTTCAGCGACCACATAGCAAAGGTCAGGTTATTTGTGCCATTTCACCCGTCTCCAGAGAGACCTTCTCAAAGAACTGGGTGATACCTTACAGGACCCATCAGCTGCGGGGTCTCAGGAAAAGATCAACTCCCAGTTGGGGACCCTGAACTCTATTGTCAACTCCTCCATGCGGCTCATTTCCTATGCAGCCGATGGGGCAAGTAGGGCTGCAGGCACGGGCGTTGCTCAAAGGAGACACGCCTGGATGCGGCTTTGCAATTTTGCTGACCCCTTCAAGGCATCCTTCACTAACACCCCCTTTGATGGTTCTGCCTTGTTTGGACCTCAAGTGAAGGATACATTGACCAGGTGTGATCAGGAAGGTAAGACTCTCTGCCATAGGAGTCCATTTTTCTACCCCTTCTAGACCATACTCTAAGGGTCAGAAGAGTGGGAAAATGTGGTTCTGCAAACCTCAGGGAGTACTGCCTGACGCACGTGGTGAGCTTCCCTCCAGAGGCAGAGGAGGGCACAATAATAGACGCCGCCCGAGGGGCAAGGGGGGGTCCGCAGAATCAGGGTAGCAAAGAATCCTTCTCTGACAAACCCTTCCAGCACCCCTGAGGAGCTGCCCGACTGTCCACCTTCGGAGGCAGTCGGGGGAAGACTGTCACTGTACCTAGAAGCCTGGCATTCCCTTCCCTCACGCAAGACAAATGGGTACGGTCGATCATATCCGAGGGTTACAAAATTCCCTTTATTCATATCCCACAACAGCCAAAAGGGCCCCTTCCAGACGGTCCACCTGGTCTGAGGGATCAAGCAGCACTAGACATTTCAAAGCTGCTAGAAAAAAGAGCCATCCAGCCAGTCCCAGCAGACCAGCAAGGATCCGGAGTTTTTTTTGGTACCAAAAAAGACAGGGGACTGGAGACCTATTTTGGATCTCAGCAGGCTGAACAAGTCTGTTCAAAGAACGAAATTCCGGATGGTCACACTTCAGTCCATTCTACCCTTTCTGGGTCAGGACAATTGGATGTGCTCTATAGACCTTCAGGATGCGTACTATCATATCAAAATAAACAGGCGCTCCAGGAGGTTTCTCCGCTTCCGGCTGGGAGCCAGTCACTACCAATTCAGAGCCCTTCCCTTTGGCCTCACCACAGCCCCCAGGGTGTTTACCAAATGCATGGCAGTGGTTGCGGCTCACCTGAGACGACAAGGATTCCAGGTGTTTCCATACTTAGATGACTGGCTCCTTACTGCCACCACCAAGCATCAGCTACTCCATTCCAGAGATTATACCCTCTAAATTTGCAATGAGCTAGGTATCTCTATAAACTCTGAAAAGTCTGCCTTGTCAATCTATTACCTTCATAGGTGCCGTTTTAAACACACTGCAACTGTCAGCAAAACTGCCTGTACAAAGGATTTCGGACATTCGCGATCATGTTCAAATCCTACTACAAGAGAGCAGAGTCCAGGCCAGATTCGTACTAAACACCCTAGGTCTCATGGCAACAGCCATCACATTACTCCCCCTAGCTCGCTTTCACATGCGGATCCTGCAATGGATGCTGTTTTCCCAGTGGTCCTTTCAACAGCTTCCAGTGTCGCACAGCATTCTAATCACCCAGTCATGCAAAAGGCACCTTTCGTGGTGGATGGTCTCCCCTCAGGTTCTTCAGGGCAGACCTTTTGTCCTTCCTCCTCCTGTGGCTACTGTGACAACGGATGCCTCGCTGATCGGGTGGGGGGCATTTTCAGGGCAGGACAGTCCAGGGCACATGGCAACCTTTCGAAGGCCACCTGCACATAATGTCTTTGAAATTGAGAGCAGTACTTTTAGCGTTGCAGGCCCTTCAAGACTCTCTACCCACCGGGACTATTGCAATTCAGACAGACAATATGTCTGTAGTGTGGTACATCCACAAGCAGGGCGGAACCAGGTCCTACCCCCTATGTCGAGAAGCACTCAGACTTTGGCAGTGGGCGATCTCTTCTCAACGGTTTCTGGTAGCAACGCATATCCCTGGGAAGTCCAACGTCATAGCGGGCAGGCTGAGCAGAGCCATTCTCATGCCCCACGAGTGGTCTCTCAACCAGCTAATAGCGGAAAAAATTTTCAGAAGGTGGGGTCAGCCTTGCTGCGATCTTTTTGCAACCCCTCAAAACAGCAAGTGCCAAGACTTCTTCACCCTCTCCCCAGTCTTCCCCCCAGAGACTCTCTAGTCTACGATTGGCCCCGGGGTCTTCTGTATGCTTTTCCCCCCTTTCCCATAATTACTCAGTTAATCCAGAAAGCAACTGTTTTGAGATCCAGAATGATCCTTGTTGCCCCTTACTGGCCTCGACAAATTTGGTTTCCGTTCCTGCAACGTCATCTACTAGATCAGCCCTGGCATCTGGACCCAGCGACAGATCTTCTGACACATCAGTCGGGCGGGCTGCATCAATCTCTCCAATCTCTCAACCTCACAGCTTGGTTGCTCCACTTCCAACCCTAGCCAGGCTTCCCTCAATCTCTCATTCAGTTTGTGACATCATCCTCGCTTTGCACAAGTCTACTACCAGAAAGACTAGCAAATGGAAGCGTTTCTCTGTTTGGGCAGGGGAGAAACAAGTTGACCCTTTTACAGCTCCTGTTCGTAGTTTTTGGCAGAACTTTTTCAAATGGGTTCTTCTTCAGCCACCATCAGAGTTCAGCTGGCAGCTATTGTGAATTTTCATGTTGGATTGCCAGAGACCAGCATTATGTCACACAAACTTTGTAAAGCCTTTCTAAAAGGGAACCCTCTTACTTAGGCCCCCGGTAAAAGATCCTCCCCCACCGTGGGACCTAAATTTGCTGCTGTCGTCTTTTATTCTTCCTCCCTTTGAGCCTGCGGCTTCCTGTTAGTTAAAGTTGCTCTCTTGGAAAACTCTGTTCTTAGTAGCCATCACTTCAGCGAGAAGGGTATCGGAACTTCAAGCCCTTTGTGTTCGCCCTCCTTACCTTGTTTTTCACAAAGATAGAGTGTCACTTAAGACTAATCCGTCCTTTTTACCCAAAGTACTCTCTGAAAAAAATCTGAATCAGACCATCGATCTTCCTGTCTTCTTCCCACTTTATACCAATAGGTCTGGACGTTCACCTTCAATTACACTTCTACCTGGATAGAACCAAGCAGATGAGGAAATCAGAACAGCTCTTCCTGTCTTACGTGGAAGGGAAGCAAGGCCTACCAGTTTCCAAAGTAACCTTGTCCAGGTGGTTGACCTCTGTTATCATGTTGATTTACCAAGTGAGGCATAAAGAGCTCCCTATTAAGCCCAGAGCTCATTCAACCAGAGCATTAGCTTCTTCAGTAGCCTTTCAGGCAAGATTGCCAATGGATTCCATTTTTACAGTGGCCACATGGGCCTCTCCTCATACCTTCATTTCTCATTACAAGCTGGACATGACCTCTAGAAGTCGGGCTGATTTTGGTTCCACTGTACTCAAGAGTTTGTTCCATTGAGCCACCCAGGACTAAGGTGCTAGGGACGCTGTCCCATCCAGCAATAATGAAGGACAGATTGACAACATAACATTGAGAAGTTATGTACTTACCATAACGTTCCATGTTAGTTGTCTTCTCGCCGTCTTTCTTGCGTCCCACTGTGCATCCCCCTAGCCTGGCAAGACCGAGAGTATCTTCTGAGATGTGTTATCATGAGAGTTATCTCCTTAGCTACCTCTCTTCCTTTTCTTGGTAACTCTTATAAGAGTTATATATACTTTGATATATATATATATATATATATATATATATATATATATATATGTATATGTATATATATGTGTGTGTGTGTGTACATATATATATGTGTGTGTATATATATATATATATATATATATATATATATATATATATATATATATATATATAATATGTGTATATATATATATATATATATATATATATATATATATATATATATATATATATATATAATCTCTGTCATGGTGGGGAAATGTATGTCCATAGTGTTAACTATCAAACGAGATCTGTGTACATCACGCCTAGCATTATGGGACATAGGATAGCCTCGAGCCGGTAAAAATAGCTCTCGAGCTTTAGTAATAGGCTGAGTTGGAGCCGAGGTTCGGCTCTGAAACCCATCCAGCAAGAAAGAAGGCAAGAAGAAGACAACTAACATGGAACGTTATGGTAAGTACATAACTTCTCATTTCTTCCTACTTTAGCCTGCTAGCTCATGGAGATGTTTTTTTTTTTTTTTTTTTTGCTACACTTGAAAACGGGCGCAACCCGCTCCATTTGCCCTTTGCTTTAGGCTCACTCCGCTTGTCTACCCAACTCCCATTCCCAGCCTCCCCCACTTTCATTAGATTTATACTCCCTGTAACTCCACCATCTAGCCATCTGACCAATACCATTCCTAACAACATTAAAGTCCCTCCCCCCTATCCTGACACTTGCTCTCCAGTAACACACCTCCCACTACCGATTTTAGCATTTACAACCAATTTCCAACCCCTATAATTCAATTATGTACCACTTACTAAGACTTTTAATCTCATTTGTCCTTGCTACTTTACTACTCCTATTATCCCTCTCCACCGCCAGTCACTTTACAATAAAAATGTCTCGTCCAACATCCACAACACTAACTACTCACTTACAACATAATTTAGTTACTTCAACATCTCACCATCCGTATTTGTAAACACCCTATGTCTAGCCAAGCCACGCTTCACCCCCACTAATACCAAACTGAAAGTAACACAACATTACCCACAACTACCTGTACTAAAAACACATCGACCACAGACACTACTACATCTTCTCCTAGTATTACCTCATTGTGGAGATGTTCACCCCAATCCTGGACCAAATAACCATCCAAAATATACTCATTCTCCTAAAGCCCATGATTTAAATACTTTGTAACTATTAATGCACGAAGCCTGTGTAACAAAATTACTGAATTCCAGTCTTGGCTTTGTCACCATATACCAGACATAGTAGCAATAACTGAAACCTGGCTTAAAACATATAATCTGACTCCGAAATCCTTCCACTAGGCTACAGCATTCTTTGTAATGACAAAAACCATAAAAAAGGACGAGATGTAGCCCTAATTTATAGGGACTCTTTAACCATAAATATACAGCCAAAACCAGTCCTCATTTTCAGTAGTATGGAAATCCTAATAACATCTATCCATATAAACCTTAACAACTCTGTATTGTCACCATCTGAATTCCTCGTGGTCAAAACATCTCACATTTAGAAGACTTCCAATGTTAGATTAACCAAAGTATCTCCCAAGAAACTAGTATTCTAGGAAACG